>NC_142933.1:38253209-38333146 GCF_046866305.1 Octopus bimaculoides | reverse complement strand
TCTTTCGTTCGTTCAATCTTTCGTGCGTTCAATCTTTCGTTCGTTCGTTATTTCGTTCTTTCATTCGTTATTTAGTTTGTTCGTTCGGTGTATCGTTAGTTCGGTCGTTCATTCGTTCGTTATTTCGTTCGTTCCTTCATATTTTCGTTCGTTTTTTCGTTCGTTCGTCATTTCGTTCGTTCTTTGGTCATTTCATTCGTTCATCATTTCGTTCGTTCGTTGGTCATTTCGTTCGTTCGTTGGTCATTGCGTTCGTTCGTTGTTTCGTTATTTCGTGCGTTTGTTCGTTCGTTCGTTGTTTTGTTCGTTCATTATTTCGTTCGTTCGATCGTTCGTTATTTCGTTCGTTCGACCGGTCGTTATTTCGTTTGTTCGATATTTCGTTCGATTGTTCGTTCTTTCGTTCATTCTTTCATTAATTCATTATTTCGTTCGTTTATTCATTGGTTTGTTCGTTTATTCGTATGTTATATCGTTCGTTCTTTCGTTTGTTCATTTGTTTTTCATTCTTTCGTTCGTTATTTCGTTTGTTCGTTCGTTATTTAGTTATTTCGATCGTTCTTTCGTTATTTCATTCGTTCTTTCGTTCATTCTTTTGTCCTTCGTTCGTTATATCGTTCTTTTTCTCTTTCGGCCTTTCATTCGTTCGCTATTTAGTTCGTTATTTCGCTCGTTATTTCGTTCATTCGTTCGTTCTTTCGTTATTTCGTTCCTTCGTTTGTTCGTTCGTTATTTCGTTCGTTCGTTATTTCATTCGTTCGTTATTTCGTATGTTCGTTCGTTTTTTCTTTCGTTCGTTCGTTTTTTCTTTCGTTCGTTCGTTATTTCGTTTATTTGTTCATTCGTTCGTTCGTTCATTCTTTCGTTCGTTCGTTCATTCATTGTAATTTCTTTCGTTCGTTCGCCCTTTCGTTCGCGCCTTCGTTCGTTCGTTTGTTTTTTCGTTCGATCATTCGTTATTTCGTTCACACTCTTGTTCGTTCCTTATTTCATTCATTCGTTCGTTCGTTCGTTCAATCTTTCGTTCGTTCAATCTTTCGTTCGTTCCTTATTTCTTTCGTTCGTTCGTTCCTTATTTCGTTCGTTCATTTTTTCGTTTGATCGATCGTTCATCCATAAATTCGTTCGTTCGTTTCTTCGTTAATTCGTTCCTTCGTTCTTTCGTTCATTCGTTATTTTGTTCGATGGTTATTTCGTTCGTTCCTTATTTCATTCATTCGTTCGTTCCTTATTTCATTCATTCGTTCGTTCGTTCGTTCAATATTTCGTTCGTTCCTTATTTCTATCGTTCGTTCGTTCATTCCTTATTTCGTTCGTTTATTATTTCGTTTGATCGATCGTTCATCCATAATTTCGTTCGTTCGTTTCTTCGTTAATTCGTTCCTTCGTTCTTTCGTTCATTCGTTATTTTGTTCGATGGTTATTTCGTTCGTTCGTTTTTTCGTTCGTTCGTCATTTCGTTCGTTCGTCATTTCGTTCGTTCGTTGGTCATTTCATTCGTTCATCATTTCGTTCGTTCGTTGGTCATTTCGTTCGTTCGTTGGTCATTGCGTTCGTTCGTTGTTTCGTTATTTCGTGCGTTTGTTCGTTCGTTCGTTGTTTCGTTCGTTCATTATTTCGTTCGTTCGATCGTTCGTTATTTCGATCGTTCGACCGGTCGTTATTTCGTTTGTTCGTTATTTCGTTCGATTGTTCGTTCTTTCGTTCATTCTTTCGTTCATTCGTTATTTCGTTCGTTTATTCATTGGATTGTTCGTTCGTTCGTTCATTCATTCATTATTTCGTTCCTGAATTCATTCGTTAATTCGTTCGTTCGTTATTTCGTTCCTTCGTTTGTTCGTTCGTTATTTCGTTTCTTCGTTTGTTCGTTCGTTATTTCGTTCGTTCGTTATTTCATTCGTTCGTAATTTCGTTTGTTCGTTCGTTTTTTCTTTCGTTCGTTCGTTATTTCGTATGTTCGTTCATACGTTCGTTCAATCTTTCCTTCGTTCCTTATTTCTTTCGTTCGTTTGTTCATTATTTCGTTTGATCGATCGTTCATCCATAATTTCGTTTCTTCGTTAATTCGTTCCTTCGTTCTTTTGTTCTTTCGTTATTTTGTTCGATCGTTATTTCGTTCGTTCGTTATTTCATTCGTTATTTCGTTCGTTCGTTATTTCATTCGTTCTTTCGTTCGTTCTTCTTTTTCGT
The DNA here is from genome assembly GCF_046866305.1 of Octopus bimaculoides. NCBI lineage: Eukaryota > Metazoa > Mollusca > Cephalopoda > Octopoda > Octopodidae > Octopus > Octopus bimaculoides. Next base: position 38,330,956 of record NC_142933.1, on the reverse strand, counting down.
TCGTTCGTTATTTCATTCGTTGTTTCGTTCGTTCGTTATTTCATTCGTTCTTTCGTTCGTTCTTCTTTTTCGTTCGTTCGTTATTTCGTTCGTTCGTACGTTATTTCGTTCATCCGGACATTATATCGTTCGTTCGATCATTCTTTCGTTCATTCGTTATTTCGTTCGTTCGTTCGTTATTTCGTTCGTTCGTTCGTTATTTAGTTTTTTCGTTCGGTGTATCGTTAGTTCGGTCGTTCATTCTTTCGTTATTTCGTTCGTTCGGTCGATTGCTATTTTGTTGGGTCGTTCCTTCTTTAGATCGTTCGTTATTTCGTTCGTTCGTTATTTCATCGTTTGTCCGTTCGTTCATTCTCTCCTTATTTCACTCATTCATTCGTTCGTTCGTTCAATCATTCGTTCGTTCGTTCGTCCGTTCGATATTTCGTTCGGTTGTTCTTTCGTTCGTTTGTCATTTCGTTCGTTTGTTAGTTATTTCATTCGTTTGTCCGGTCGTTCGTTTGTTCGTTCGTTCGTCCGTTCGTTCATTATTTCGTTCGCTCATTCGTTATGTCGTTCGTTCGTCCGTTATTTCGTTCGTTCGTTCATTCATTATTTCGTTCGTTCATTCATTATTTTGTTCGTTCGTTCATTCGTTCGTTATATCGTTCGTTTGTTCGTTATTTCATTCGTTTGTCCGTTCGTTCATTTGCTCCTTATTTCATTCAATCATTCGTTCGTTCGTTCGTTCGTTCGATATTTCGTTCGTTCTTTCGTTCGTTTCTTATTTCGTTCGTTTGTTCGTTATTTCATTCATTCGTTCGTTCGTTCGTTCAATCTTTCCTTCGTTCAATCTTTCGTTCGTTCAAACTTTCGTTCGTTCGTTATTTCGTTCGTTCCTTCATAATTTCGTTCGTTTTTTCGTTCGTTCGTCATTTCGTTCGTTCGTCATTTCGTTGTTCGTTGGTCATTTCATTCGTTCATCATTTCGTTCGTTCGTTGGTCATTTCGTTCGTTCGTTGGTCATTGCGTTCGTTCGTTGTTTCGTTATTTCGTGCGTTTGTTCGTTCGTTCGTTGTTTCGTTCGTTCATTATTTCGTTCGTTCGATCGTTCGTTATTTCGTTCGTTCGACCGGTCGTTATTTCGTTTATTCGTTATCTCGTTCGATTGTTCGTTCTTTCGCTCATTCTTTCATTCATTGGTTATTTCGTTCGTTTATTCATTGGTGTGTTCCTTCGTTCCTTCATTCATTCATTAATTCGTTCCTGATTTCGTTCGTTAATTCGTTCGTTCGTTATTTCATTGGGTCGTTCCTTATGTCGTTCGTTCGTTTGTTCATTTGTTTTTCGTTCGTTCGTTCGTTCATTCGCTCCTTATTTCATTCATTCATTCGTTCGTTCGTTCGATATTTCGTTCGTTCTTTTGTTCATTTGTTATTTCGTTCGTTTGTTCGTTATTTCCCTCGTTATTTCGTCTTTCGTTCGTTCTTTCGTTATTTCTTTCGTTCGTTCGTTATTTCGTTCGTTCATTTGCTCAGTCATTCTTTCGTCCATTGTGTATTCCGTTCGTTCGTTATTTCGTTCCTTCGTTTGTTCGTTCGTTATTTCGTTCGTTCGTTATTTCATTCGTTCGTTATTTCGTTTGTTCGTTCGATTTTTCTTTCGTTCGTTCGTTATTTCATTTGTTCGTTCATTCGTTCGTTCGTTCTTTCTTTCGTTCGTTCGCCATTTCGTTCGAGCCTTCGTTCGTTTGTTTGTTTTTTCGTTCGATCATTCGTTATTTCTATCACACTCTTGTTCGTTCCTTATTTCATTCATTCGTTCGTTCGTTCGTTCGTTTGTTCGTTCAATCTTTCGTTCGTTCCTTATTTCTTTCGTTCGTTCGTTCAGTATTTCGATTGATCGATCAATCATCCATAATTTCGTTTCTTCGTTAATTCGTTCCTTCATTCTTTATTTCATTCGTTATTTTGTTCGATCGTTATTTCGTTCGTTCGTTATTTCATTCGTTCTTTCCTTCGTTCTTCTTTTTCGTTCGTTTGTTATTTCATTCGTTCTTTCGTTCGTTCTTCTTTTTCGTTTGTTCGTTATTTCGTTCGTTCGCTCGTTATTTCGTTCATTCGTTCGTACGTTCGTTCGTTATTTCGTTCGTCCGGTCATTATGTCGTTCGTTCGATCATTCTTTCGTTCATTCGTTATTTCGTTCATTCGTTATTTTGTTCGATCGTTATTTCGTTCGTTCGTTATTTCATTCGTTCGTTCGTTATTTCATTCGTTCTTTCGTTCGTTCTTCTTTTTCGTTTGTTATTTCGTTCGTCGCTCGTTATTTCGTTCATTCGTTCGTACGTTCGTTCGTTATTTCGTTCGTCCGGTCATTATGTCGTTCGTTCGATCATTCTTTCGTTCATTCGTTATTTCGTTCGTTCGTTTGTTATTTCGTTCGTTCGATCGTTCGTTATTTCGGTCGTTCGACCGGTCGTTATTTCGTTAATTCGTTATTTCGTTCGATTGTTCGTTCTTTCCTTCATTCTTTCGTTTGTTCGTTATTTCGTTAGTTCGTTCGTTCATTCATTCATTATCTCGTTCCTGATTTCGTTCGTTAATTCATTCGTTCGTTATTTCGTTGGGTCATTCGTTATGTCGTTCGTTCGTTCGTTATTTCATTCGTTGTTGATTTCATTCGTTCGTTCGTCCGTTATTTCGTTCGTTCATTCATTATTCCTTTCGTTCATTCATTATTTCGTTCGTTCGTTCATTCATTCGTTATATCGTTCGTTCGTTTGTTCATTTGTTTTCGTTCGGTCGTTCATTCATTGTTTCGTTCGTTCATTCATGATTTCGTTCGTTCATTCGTTCGTTATATCGTTATTTCGTTTGTTCGTTCGTTTTTTCGTTCATTCTTTTGTCTTCCGATCGTTATATCGTTCTTTTTTTCTTTCGGCCTTTCATTCGTCATTTCGTTTGTTCGTTCGTTCATTCTTTCGCTATTTAGTTCGTTATTTCGCTTGTTATTCCGTTCATTCGTTCGTTCTTTCGTTCGTTCGTTCTTTCCTTCGTTCGTTCTTTCGTTCGTTCGTTCGTTCGTCCGTTCATTCATTATTTCGTTCGCTCATTCGTTATGTCGTTCGTTCATTCACTATTTCGTTCGTTCGTTCATTCGTTCGTTATATCGGTCGTTCTTTTCTTTGTTCATTTGTTTTTCGTTCGTTCGATATTTCATTCGTTTGTTCGTTATTTTATTCGTTTGTTAGTTATTTCATGCGTTTGTCCGTTTGTTCATTCGTTCCTTATTTCATTCATTCATTCGTTCGTTCGTTCTTTCGTTTTTTCCTTCGTTCGTTCGTTATTTCGTTCGTTCATTTGCTCAGTCATTCTTTCGTTCATTGTGTATTCCGTTCGTTCGTTATTTCGTTCCTTCGTTTGTTCGTTCGTCCGTTCGATATTTCGTTCGGTTGTTCTTTCGTTCGTTTGTCATTTCGTTCGTTTGTTCGTTATTTCATTCGTTTGTCCGGTCGTTCGTTTGTTCGTTCGTTCGTCCGTTCGTTCATTATTTCGTTCATTCATTATTTCGTTCGTTCATTCATTATTTCGTTCGTTCGTTCATTCGTTCGTTATATCGTTCGTTCGTTCGTTTGTTCATCTGTTTTTCGTTCGTTCGTTAATTCATTCGTTTGTTCGTTATTTCATTCGTTTGTCCGTTCGTTCATTTGCTCCTTATTTCATTCATTCATTCGTTCGTTCGTTCGTTCGATATTTCGTTCGTTCTTTTGTTCGTTTGTTATTTCGTTCGTTTGTTCGTTATTTCATTCATTTGTCCGTTCGTTCGTTATTTCATTCGATCGTTCTTTCGTTCTTTCGTTCGTTCGTTCGTTCGTTTTTCGTTCGATAGTTATTTCGTTCGTTCATTCATTGTTTCGTTCGTTCATTCATTATTTCGTTCGTTTATTCGTATGTTATATCGTTCGTTCTTTCGTTTGTTCATTTGTTTTTTCATTCTTTCTTTCCTTATTTCATTTGTTCGTTCGTTATTTAGTTATTTCGATCGTTCTTTCGTTATTTCTTTCGTTCGTTCGCCCTTTCGTTCGCGCCTTCGTTCGTTCGTTTGTTTTTTCGTTCGATCATTCGTTATTTCGTTCACACTCTTGTTCGTTCCTTATTTCATTCATTCATTCGTTCGTTCGTTCAATCTTTCGTTCGTTCAATCTTTCGTTCGTTCCTTATTTCATTCATTCGTTCGTTCGTTCGTTCAATCTTTCGTTCGTTCCTAATTTCTTTCGTTCGTTCGTTCCTTATTTCGTTCGTTCATTATTTCGTTTGATCGATCGTTCATCCATAATTTCGTTCGTTCGTTTCTTCGTTAATTCGTTCCATCGTTCTTTCGTTCATTCGTTAGTTTGTTCGATGGTTATTTCGTTCGTCCTTTATTTCATTCGTTCTTTCGTTCGTTCTACTTTTTCGTTCGTTCGTTATTTCGTTCGTCCGGTCATTATGTCGTTCGTTCGATCATTCTTTCGTTCATTCGTTATTTCGTTCGTTCGTTCGTTATTTCGTTCGTTCGTTCGTTATTTAGTTTGTTCGTTCGGTGTATCGTTAGTTCGGTCGTTCATTCGTTCGTTATTTCGTTCGTTCCTTCATAATTTCGTTCGTTTTTTCGTTCGTTCGTCATTTCGTTCGTTCGTTGGTCATTTCGTTCGTTCGTTGGTCATTGCGTTCGTTCGTTGTTTCGTTATTTCGTGCGTTCGTTCGATCGTTCGTTATTTCGTTCGTTCGACCGGTCGTTATTTCGTTTGTTCGTTATTTCGTTCGATTGTTCGTTCTTTCGTTCATTCTTTCGTTCATTCGTTATTTCGTTCGTTTATTCATTGGTTTGTTCGTTCGTTCGTTCATTCTTTCATTATTTCGTTCCTGATTTCGTTCGTTAATTCATTCGTTCGTTATTTCGTTGGGTCGTTCGTTATGTCGTTCGTTCGTTCGTTATTTCATTCGTTCTTGATTTCATTCGTTCGTTCGTCCGTTATTTCATTCGTTCATTCATTATTTCTTTCGTTCATTCATTATTTAGTTCGGTCGTTCATTCATTCGTTATATCGTTCGTTCGTTCGTTTGTTCATTTGTTTTTCGTTCGTTCGATCGGTCTTTCGTTCTTTCGTTCGTTCGTTCGTTCGTTTTTCATTCGTTCGTTCATTCATTGTTTCGTTCGTTCATTCATTATTTCGTTCGTTCATTCGTTCGTTATATCGTTATTTCGTTTGTTCGTTCGTTATTTAGTTATTTCGATCGTTCTTTCGTTATTTCGTTCGTTTTTTCGTTCATTCTTTTGTCTTTCGTTCGTTATATCGTTCTTTTTTTCTTTCGGCCTTTCATTCGTTATTTCTTTTGTTCGTTCGTTCATTCTTTCGCTATTTAGTTCGTTATTTCGGTTGTTATTCCGTTCATTCGTTCGTTCTTTCGTTATTTCTTTCGTTCGTTCGTTATTTATTTCGTTGTTTCTTTCGTTCGTTCGTTCGTTCGTTCGTTATTTCGTTCGTTCGTTCGTCCGTTCGTTCATTATTTCGTTCGCTCATTCGTTATGTCGTTCGTTCATTCACTATTTCGTTCATTCGTTCATTCGTTCGTTATATCGTTCGTTCGTTTGTTTGTTCATTTGTTTTTCGTTCGTTCGTTATTTCATTCGTTTGTTCGTTATTTTATTCGTTTGTTCGTTATTTCATGCGTTTATCCGTTTGTTCATTCGCTCCTTATTTCATTCATTCATTCGTTCGTTCGTTCGTTCGATATTTCGTTCGTTCTTTTGTTCGTTTGTTATTTCTTTCGTTTGTTCGTTATTTCATTCTTTTGTCCGTTCGTTCGTTATTTCATTCGATCGTTCTTTCGTTCTTTCGTTCGTTCGTTCGTTCGTTTTTCGTTCGATAGTTATTTCGTTCGTTCATTCATTGTTTCGTTCGTTCATTCATTATTTCGTTCGTTTATTCGTATGTGATATAGTTCGTTCTTTCGTTTGTTCATTTGTTTTTTCATTCTTTCTTTCGTTATTTCGTTTGTTCGTTCGTTATTTAGTTATTTCGATCGTTCTTTCGTTATTTCTTTCGTTCGTTCGCCCTTTCTTTCGTGCCTTCGTTCGTTCGTTTTTTTTTCGTTCGATCATTCGTTATTTCGTTCACACTCTTGTTCGTTCCTTATTTCATTCATTCATTCGTTCGTTCGTTCAATCTTTCGTTCGTTCAATCTTTCGTTCGTTCAATCTTTCGTTCGTTCAATCTTTCGTTCGTTCCTTATTTCATTCATTCGTTCGTTCGTTCGTTCAATCTTTCGTTCGTTCCTTATTTCGTTCGTTCATTATTTCGTTTGATCGATCGTTCATCCATAATTTCGTTCGTTCGTTTCTTCGTTAATTCGTTCCTTCGTTCTTTCGTTCATTCGTTAGTTTGTTCGATGGTTATTTCGTTCGTCCGTTATTTCATTCGTTCTTTCGTTCGTTCTACTTTTTCGTTCGTTCGTCATTTCGTTCGTCAGGTCATTATGTCGTTCGTTCGATCATTCTTTCGTTCATTCGTTATTTCGTTCGTTCGTTCGTTATTTCGTTCGTTCGTTATTTAGTTTGTTCGTTCGGTGTATCGTTAGTTCGGTCGTTCATTCGTTCGTTATTTCGTTCGTTCCTTCATAATTTCGTTCGTTTTTTCGTTCGTTCGTCATTTCGTTCGTTCGTTGGTCATTTCGTTCGTTCGTCATTTCGTTCGTTCGTTGGTCATTTCGTTCGTTCGTTGGTCATTGCGTTCGTTCCTTGTTTCGTTATTTCGTGCATTTGTTCGTTCGTTCGTTGTTTCGTTTGTTCATTATTTCGTTCGTTCGATCGTTCGTTATTTCGTTCGTTCGACCGGTCGTTATTTCGTTTGTTCGTTATTTCGTTCGATTGTTCGTTCTTTCGTTCATTCTTTCGTTCATTCGTTATTTCGTTCGTTTATTCATTGGTTTGTTCGTTCGTTCGTTCATTCTTTCATTATTTCGTTCCTGATTTCGTTCGTTAATTCATTCGTTCGGTATTTCGTTGGGTCGTTCGTTATGTCGTTCGTTCGTTCGTTATTTCATTCGTTCTTGATTTCATTCGTTCGTTCGTCCGTTATTTCATTCGTTCATTCATTATTTCTTTCGTTCATTCATTATTTAGTTCGGTCGTTCATTCATTCGTTATATCGTTCGTTCGTTCGTTTGTTCATTTGTTTTTCGTTCGTTCGATCGGTCTTTCGTTCTTTCGCTCGTTCGTTCGTTCGTTTTTCATTCGTTCGTTCATTCATTGTTTCGTTCGTTCATTCATTATTTCGTTCGTTCATTCGTTCGTTATATCGTTCTTTTTTTCTTTCGGCCTTTCATTCGTTATTTCGTTTGTTCGTTCGTTCATTCTTTCGCTATTTAGTTCGTTATTTCGGCTGTTATTCCGTTCATTCGTTCGTTCGTTCGTTTGTTTGTTCATTTGTTTTTCGTTCGTTCGTTATTTCATTCCTTTGTTCGTTATTTTATTCGTTTGTTCGTTATTTCGTGCGTTTATCCGTTTGTTCATTCGCTCCTTATTTCATTCATTCATTCGTTCGTTCGTTCGTTCGATATTTCGTTCGTTCTTTTGTTCGTTTGTTATTTCTTTCGTTTGTTCGTTATTTCATTCTTTTGTCCGTTCGTTCGTTATTTCGTTCGATCGTTCTTTCGTTCCTTCGTTCGATTGTTCGTTCGTTTTTCGTTCGTTATTTCGTTCGTTCATTCATAGTTTCGTTCGTTCATTCATTATTTCGTTCGTTCCTTCGTTCGTTATATCGTTCGTTATTTCGTTTGTTCGTTCGTTCATTATTTCTCTATTAATTCGTTATTTCGCTCGTTATTTCGTTCATTCGTTCGTTCGGTCGATTGTTATTTTGTTTGTTCTTTCCTTCTTTAGATCGTTCGTTCGTTATTTCATTCGTTTGTCCGTTCGTTCATTTTCTCCTTATTTCACTCATTCATTCGTTCGGTCGTTCAATCTTTTGTTCGTTCGTTCGTCCGTTCGATATTTCGTTCGTACGTTCGCCCTTTCGTTCGTTCGTTTGTTTTTTCGTTCGATCATACGTTATTTCGTTCACACTCTTGTTCGTTCCATATTTCATTCATTCGTTCGTTCGTTCATGCAATCTTTCGTTCGTTCCTTATTTCTTTCGTTCGTTCGTTCCTTATTTCGTTCGTTCATTATTTCGTTTGATCGATCGTTCATCCATAATTTCGTTCGTTCGTTTCATCGTTAATTCGTTCCTTCGTTCTTTCGTTCGTTCTTTATTTTGTTCGACGTTTATTTCGTTCGTTCGGTCGTTATTTCGTCCGTTCGTTCGTTATTTAGTTTGTTCGTTCGGTGTATCGTTAGTTCGGTCGTTCATTCGTTCGTTATTTCGTTCGTTCCTTCATAATTTCGTTCGTTTTTTCGTTCGTTCGTCATTTCGTTCGTTCGTCATTTCGTTCGTTCGTCATTTCGTTCGTTCGACCGGTCGTTATTTCGTTTGTTCGTTCTTTCGTTCATTCTTTCGTTCATTCGTTATTTCGTTCGTTTATTCATTGGTTTGTTCGTTCGTTCGTTCATTCATTCATTATTTCGTTTCTCATTTCGTACGTTAATTCGTTCGTTCATTATTTCGTTCATTCATTATTTCGTTCGTTCATTCATTATTTCGTTCGTTCGTTCATTCGTTCGTTATATCCTTCGTTCGTTCGTTTGTTCATCTGTTTTTCGTTCGTTCGTTATTTCATTCGTTTGTTCGTTATTTCATTCGTTTGTCCGTTCGTTCATTTGCTCCTTATTTCATTCATTCATTCGTTCGTTCGTTCGTTCGATATTTCGTTCGTTCTTTTGTTCGTTTGTTATTTCGTTCGTTTGTTCGTTATTTCATTCATTTGTCCGTTCGTTCGTTATTTCATTCGATCGTTCTTTCGTTCTTTCGTTCGTTCGTTCGTTTGTTTTTCGTTCGATCGTTATTTGGTTCGTTCATTCATTGTTTCGTTCGTTCATTCATTATTTCGTTCGTTTATTCGTATGTTATATCGTTCGTTCTTTCGTTTGTTCGTTTGTTTTTTCATTCTTTCGTTCGTTATTTCGTTTGTTCGTTCGTTATTTAGTTATTTCGATCGTTCTTTCGTTATTTCTTTCGTTCGTTCGCCCTTTCGTTCGCGCCTTCGTTCGTTCGTTTGTTTTTTCGTTCGATCATTCGTTATTTCTATCACACTCTTGTTCGTTCCTTATTCCATTCATTCATTCATTCGTTCGTTCGTTTGTTCGTTCAATCTTTCGTTCGTTCCTTATTTCTTTCGTTCGTTCGTTCATTATTTCGATTGATCGATCAATCATCCATAATTTCGTTTCTTCGTTAATTCGTTCCTTCATTCTTTATTTCATTCGTTATTTTGTTCGATCGTTATTTCGTTCGTTCGTTATTTCATTCGTTCTTTCCTTCGTTCTTCTTTTTCGTTCGTTTGTTATTTCATTCGTTCTTTCGTTCGTTCTTCTTTTTCGTTTGATCGTTATTTCGTTCGTTCGCTCATTATTTCGTTCATTCGTTCGTACGTTCGTTCGTTATTTCGTTCGTCCGGTCATTATGTCGTTCGTTCGATCATTCTTTCGTTCATTCGTTATTTCGTTCATTCGTTATTTTGTTCGATCGTTATTTCGTTCGTTCGTTATTTCATTCGTTCGTTCGTTATTTCATTCGTTCTTTCGTTCGTTCTTCTTTTTCGTTCGTTATTTCGTTCGTCGCTCGTTATTTCGTTCATTCGTTCGTACGTTCGTTCGTTATTTCGTTCGTCCGGTCATTATGTCGTTCGTTCGATCATTCTTTCGTTCATTCGTTATTTCGTTCGTTCGTTCGTTCGTTATTTCGTTCGTTCGATCGTTCGTAATTTCGTTCGTTCGACCGGTCGTTATTTCGTTTATTCGTTATTTCGTTCGATTGTTCGTTCTTTCCTTCATTCTTTCGTTTGTTCGTTATTTCGTTAGTTCGTTCGTTCATTCATTCATTATCTCGTTCCTGATTTCGTTCGTTATTTCGTTGGGTCGTTCGTTATGTCGTTCGTTCGTTCGTTATTTCATTCGTTGTTGGTTTCATTCGTTCGTTCGTCCGTTATTTCGTTCGTTCGATCGGTTTTTCGTTCTTTCGTTCGTTCGTTCTTTCGTTTTTCGTTCGGTCGTTCCTTCATTGTTTCGTTCGTTCATTCATTATTTCGTTCGTTCATTCGTTCGTTATATCGCTATTTCGTTTGTTCGTTCGTTTTTTCGTTCATTCTTTTGTCTTTCGTTCGTTATATCGTTCTTTTTTTCTTTCGGCCTTTCATTCGTCATTTCGTTTGTTCGTTCGTTCATTCTTTCGCTATTTAGTTCGTTATTTCGCTTGTTATTCCGTTCATTCGTTCGTTCTTTCGTTCGTTCGTTCTTTCGTTCGTTCGTTCGTTCGTTCGTCCGTTCATTCATTATTTCGTTCGCTCATTCGTTATGTCGTTCGTTCATTCACTATTTCGTTCCTTCGTTCATTCGTTCGTTATATCGTTCGTTCGTTTCTTTGTTCATTTGTTTTTCGTTCGTTCGATATTTCATTCGTTTGTTCGTTATTTTATTCGTTTGTTCGTTATTTCATGCGTTTGTCCGTTTGTTCATTCGCTCCTTATTTCATTCATTCATTCGTTCGTTCGTTCTTTCGTTTTTTCCTTCGTTCGTTCGTTATTTCGTTCGTTCATTTGCTCAGTCATTCTTTCGTTCATTGTGTATTCCGTTCGTTCGTTATTTTGTTCCTTCGTTTGTTCGTTCGTCCGTTCGATATTTCGTTCGGTTGTTCTTTCGTTCGTTTGTCATTTCGTTCGTTTGTCATTTCGTTCGTTTGTTCGTTATTTCATTCGTTTGTCCGGTCGTTCGTTTGTTCGTTCGTTCGTCCGTTCGTTCATTATTTCGTTCATTCATTATTTCGTTCGTTCATTCATTATTTCGTTCGTTCGTTCATTCGTTCGTTATATCGTTCGTTCGTTCGTTTGTTCATCTGTTTTTCGTTCGTTCGTTATTTCATTCGTTTGTTCGTTATTTCATTCGTTTGTCCGTTCGTTCATTTGCTCCTTATTTCATTCATTCATTCGTTCGTTCGTTCGTTCGATATTTTGTTCGTTCTTTTGTTCGTTTGTTATTTCGTTCGTTTGTTCGTTATTTCATTCATTTGTCCGTTCGTTCGTTATTTCATTCGATCGTTCTTTCGTTCTTTCGTTCGTTCGTTCGTTCGTTTTTCGTTCGATCGTTATTTCGTTCGTTCATTCATTGTTTCGTTCGTTCATTCATTATTTCGTTCGTTTATTCGTATGTTATATCGTTCGTTCTTTCGTTTGTTCATTTGTTTTTTCATTCTTTCGTTCGTTATTTCGTTTGTTCGTTCGTTATTTAGTTATTTCGATCGTTCTTTCGTTATTTCTTTCGTTCGTTCGCCCTTTCGTTCGCGCCTTCGTTCGTTCGTTTGTTTTTTTCGTTCGATCATTCGTTATTTCGTTCACACTCTTGTTCGTTCCTTATTTCATTCATTCATTCGTTCGTTCGTTCAATCTTTCGTTCGTTCAATCTTTCGTTCGTTCAATCTTTCGTTCGTTCCTTATTTCATTCATTCGTTCGTTCGTTCGTTCAATCTTTCGTTCGTTCCTTATTTCTTTCGTTCGTTCGTTCCTTATTTCGTTCGTTCATTATTTCGTTTGATCGATCGTTCATCCATAATTTCGTTCGTTCGTTTCTTCGTTAATTCGTTCCTTCGTTCTTTCGTTCATTCGTTAGTTTGTTCGATGGTTATTTCGTTCGTCCGTTATTTCATTCGTTCTTTCGTTCGTTCTACTTTTTCGTTCGTTCGTTATTTCGTTCGTCCGGTCATTATGTCGTTCGTTCGATCATTCTTTCGTTCATTCGTTATTTCGTTCGTTCGTTATTTCGTTCGTTCGTTCGTTATTTAATTTGTTCGTTCGGTGTATCGTTAGTTCGGTCGTTCATTCGTTCGTTATTTCGTTCGTTCGTTCGTTGTTTCGTTTGTTCATTATTTCGTTCGTTCGATCGTTGGTTATTTCGTTCGTTCGACCGGTCGTTATTTCGTTTGTTCGTTATTTCGTTCTATTGTTCGTTCTTTCGTTCATTCTTTCGTTCATTCGTTATTTCGTTCGTTTATTCATTGGTTTGTTCGTTCGTTCGTTCATTCTTTCATTATTTCGTTCCTGATTTCGTTCGTTAATTCATTCGTTCGGTATTTCGTTGGGTCGTTCGTTATGTCGTTCGTTCGTTCGTTATTTCATTCGTTCTTGATTTCATTCGTTCGTTCGTCCGTTATTTCATTCGTTCATTCATTATTTCTTTCGTTCATTCATTATTCAGTTCGGTCGTTCATTCATTCGTTATATCGTTCGTTCGTTCGTTTGTTCATTTGTTTTTCGTTCGTTCGATCGGTCTTTCGTTTTTCGTTCGTTCGTTCGTTCGTTTTTCATTCGTTCGTTCATTCATTGTTTCGTTCGTTCATTCATTATTTCGTTCGTTCATTCGTTCGTTATATCGTTATTTCGTTTGTTCGTTCGTTATTTAGTTATTTCGATCGTTCTTTCGTTATTTCGTTCGTTTTTTCGTTCATTCTTTTGTCTTTCGTTCGTTATATCGTTCTTTTTTTCTTTCGGCCTTTCATTCGTTATTTCGTTTGTTCGTTCGTTCATTCTTTCGCTATTTAGTTCGTTTTTTCGGTTGTTATTCCGTTCATTCGTTCGTTCTTTCGTTATTTCTTTCGTTCGTTCGTTATTTCGTTCGTTCTTTCTTTCGTTATTTCGTTCGTTCGTTAGTTCGTCCGTTCGTTCATTATTTCGTTCGCTCATTCGTTATGTCGTTCGTTCATTCACTATTTCGTTTATTCGTTCATTCGTTCGTTATATAGTTCGTTCGTTTGTTTGTTCATTTGTTTTTCGTTCGTTCGTTATTTCATTCGTTTTTCGTTATTTTATTCGTTTGTTCGTTATTTCATGCGTTTGTCCGTCTGTTCATTCGCTCCTTATTTCATTCATTCATTCGTTCGTTCGTTCGTTCGATATTTCGTTCGTTCTTTCGTTCGTTTGTTATTTCTTTCGTTTGTTCGTTATTTCATTCTTTTGTCCGTTCGTTCGTTATTTCGTTCGATCGTTCTTTCGTTCCTTCGTTCGATTGTTCGTTCGTTTTTCGTTCGTTCATTCATAGTTTCGTTCGTTCCTTCGTTCGTTATATCGTTCGTTATTTCGTTTGTTCGTTCGTTCATTCTTTCGCTATTAATTCGTTATTTCGCTCGTTATTTCGTTCATTCGTTCGTTCGGTCGATTGTTATTTTGTTTGTTCGTTCCTTCTTTAGATCGTTCGTTATTTCGTTCGTTCGTTATTTCATTCGTTTGTCCGTTCGTTCATTTTCTCCTTATTTCACTCATTCATTCGTTCGGTCGTTCAATCTTTTGTTCGTTCTTTCGTCCGTTCGATATTTCGTTCGTTCGTTCGCCCTTTCGTTCGTTCGTTTGTTTTTTCGTTCGATCATACGTTATTTCGTTCACACTCTTGTTCGTTCCATATTTCATTCATTCGTTCGTTCGTTCATTCAATCTTTCGTTCGTTCCTTATTTCTTTCGTTCGTTCGTTCCTTATTTCGTTCGTTCATTATTTCGTTTGATCGATCGTTCATCCATAATTTCGTTCGTTCGTTTCATCGTTAATTCGTTCCTTCGTTCTTTCGTTCGTTCTTTATTTTGTTCGATGGTTATTTCGTTCGTTCGGTCGTTATTTCGTTCGTTCGTTCGTTATTTAGTTTGTTCATTCGGTGTATCGTTAGTTCGGTCGTTCATTCGTTCGTTATTTCGTTCGTTCCTTCATAATTTCGTTCGTTTTTTCGTTCGTTCGTCATTTCGTTCGTTCGTCATTTCGTTCGTTCGTCATTTCGTTCGTTCGACCGGTCGTTATTTCGTTTGTTCGTTCTTTCGTTCATTCTTTCGTTCATTCGTTATTTCGTTCGTTTATTCATTGGTTTGTTCGTTCGTTCATTCATTAATTCATTATTTCGTTTCTGATTTCGTTCGTTAATTCGTTCGTTCGTTATTTCGTTCATTTATTATTTCGTTCGTTCATTCATTATTTCGTTCGTTCGTTCATTCGTTCGTTATATCATTCGTTCGTTTGTTTGTTCATCTGTTTTTCGTTCGTTCGTTATTTCATTCGTTTGTTCGTTATTTCATTCGATTGTCCGTTCGTTCATTTGCTCCTTATTTCATTCATTCATTCGTTCGTTCGTTATTTCGATATTTCGTTCGTTCTTTTGTTCGTTTGTTATTTCGTTCGTTTGTTCGTTATTTCATTCATTTGTCCGTTCGTTCGTTATTTCATTCATTCGTTCTTTCGTTCTGTCGTTCGTTCGTTCGTTCGTTTTTCGTTCGATCGTTATTTCGTTCGTTCATTCATTGTTTCGTTCGTTCATTCATTATTTCGTTCGTTTATTCGTATGTTATATCGTTCGTTCTTTCGTTTGTTCATTTGTTTTTTCATTCTTTCGTTCGTTATATCGTTTTTCGTTCGTTATTTAGTTATTTCGATCGTTCTTTCGTTATTTCTTTCGTTCGTTCGCCCTTTCGTTCGCGCCTTCGTTCGTTCGTTCGTTTCTTCGTTAATTCGTTCCTTCGTTCTTTCGTTCATTCGTTATTTTGTTCGATGGTTATTTCGTTCGTTCTTTCGTTCGTTCTACTTTTTCATTCGTTCGTTATTTCGTTCGTCCGGTCATTATGTCGTTCGTTCGATCATTCTTTCGTTCATTCGTTATTTCGTTCGTTCGTTCGTTATTTCGTTCGTTCGTTCGTTATTTAGTTTTTTTCGTTCGGTGTATCGTTAGTTCGGTCGTTCATTCGTTCGTTATTTCGTTCGTTCCTTCATAATTTCGTTCGTTTTTTCGTTCGTTCGTCATTTCGTTCGTTCGTTCGTCATTTCGTTCGTTCGTTCGACATTTCATTCGTTCATCATTTCGTTCGTTCGTTCGTTCGTTCGATATTTTGTTCGTTCTTTCGTTCATTTGTTATTTCGTTCGTTTGTTCGTTATTTGCCTCGTTATTTCGTCTTTCGTTCGTTCTTTCGTTATTTCTTTCGTTCGTTCGTTATTTCGTTCGTTCATTTGCTCAGTCATTCTTTCGTCCATTGTGTATTCCGTTCGTTCGTTATTTCGTTCCTTCGTTTGTTCGTTCGTTCGTTATTTTATTCGTTCGTTATTTCGTTTGTTCGTTCGTTTTTTCTTTCGTTCGTTCGTTATTTCGTTTGTTCGTTCAATCGTTCGTTCGTTCATTCTTTCGTTCGTTCGTTATTTCGTTCGGCCGGTCATTATGTCGTTCGTTCCATCATTCTTTCGTTCATTCGTTCGTTCGTTCGTTATTTCGTTCGTTCGTTCGTTATTTAGTTTTTTCGTTCGGTGTATCGTTAGTTCGGTCGTTCATTCGTTCGTTATTTCGTTCGTTCCTTCATAATTTCGTTCGTTTTTTCGTTCGTTCGTCATTTCGTTCGTTCGTTCGTCATTTCGTTCGTTCGTTCGACATTTCATTCGTTCATCATTTCGTTCGTTCGTTGATCAATTCGTTCGTTCGTTGGTCATTGCGTTCTTTCGTTGTTTCGTTCGTTCATTATTTCGTTCGTTTGATCGTTCGTTATTTCGTTCGTTCGACCGGTCGTTGTTTCGTTTGATCGTTATTTCGTTCGATTGTTCGTTCTTTCGTTCATTCGTTCGTTCATTCTTTCGCTATTTAGTTCGTTATTTCGGTTGTTATTCCGTTCATTCGTTCGTTCTTTCGTTATTTCGTTCGTTCATTCGTTATTTTGTTCGATGGTTATTTCGTTCGTCCGTTTTTTCATTCGTTCTTTCGTTCGTTCAACTTTGTCGTTCGTTCGTTATTTCGTTCGTCCGGTCATTATGTCGTTCGTTCGATCATTCTTTCGTTCATTCTTTATTTCGTTCGTTCGTTCGTTATTTCGTTCGTTCGTTCGTTATTTAGTTTTTTTCGTTCGGTGTATCGTTAGTTCGGTCGTTCATTCGTTCGTTATTTCGTTCGTTCCTTCATAATTTCGTTCGTTTTTTCGTTCGTTCGTCATTTCGTTCGTTCGTTCGTCATTTCGTTCGTTCGTTCGACATTTCATTCGTTCATCATTTCGTTCGTTCGTTCGTTCGTTCGATATTTCGTTCGTTCTTTCGTTCATTTGTTATTTCGTTCGTTTGTTCGTTATTTGCCTCGTTATTTCGTCTTTCGTTCGTTCTTTCGTTATTTTTTTCGTTCGTTCATTTGCTCAGTCATTCTTTCGTCCATTGTGTATTCCGTTCGTTCGTTATTTCATTCCTTCGTTTGTTCGTTCGTTCGTTATTTTATTCGTTCGTTATTTCGTTTGTTCGTTCGTTTTTTCTTTCGTTCGTTCGTTATTTCGTTTGTTCGTTCAATCGTTCGTTCGTTCATTCTTTCTTTCGTTCTACTTTTTCGTTCGTTCGTTATTTCGTTCGTCCGGTCATTATGTCGTTCGTTCGATCATTCTTTCGTTCATTCGTTCGTTCGTTCGTTATTTTGTTCGTTCGTTCGTTATTTAGTTTTTTCGTTCGGTGTATCGTTAGTTCGGTCGTTCATTCGTTCGTTATTTCGTTCGTTCCTTCATAATTTCGTTCGTTTTTTCGTTCGTTCGTCATTTCGTTCGTTCGTTCGTCATTTCGTTCGTTCGTTCGACATTTCATTCGTTCATCATTTTGTTCGTTCGTTGGTCATTTCGTTCGTTCGTTCGTCATTGCGTTCGTTCATTGTTTCGTTCGTTCATTATTTCGTTCGTTCGATCGTTCGTTATTTCTTTCGTTCGACCGGTCGTTGTTTCGTTTGATCGTTATTTCGTTCGATTGTTCGTTCTTTCGTTCATTCGTTCATTCAATCTTTCGCTATTTAGTTCGTTATTTCGGTTGTTATTCCGTTCATTCGTTCGTTCTTTCGTTATTTCTTTCGTTCGTTCGTTATTTCGTTCGTACTTTCTTTCGTTCGTTCGTTCGTTCGTTCGTTATTTCGTTCGTTCGTTCGTTCGTCCGTTCGTTCATTATTTCGTTCGCTCATTCGTTATGTCGTTCGTTCATTCACTATTTCGTTCATTCGTTCATTCGTTCGTTATATCGTTCGTTCGTTTGTTTGTTCATTTGTTTTTCGTTCGTTCGTTATTTCGTTCGTTTGTTCGTTATTTTATTCGTTTGTTCGTTATTTCATGCGTTTGTCCGTTTGTTCATTCGCTCCTTATTTCATTCATTCATTCGTTCGTTCGTTCGTTCGATATTTCGTTCGTTCTTTCGTTCGTTTGTTATTTCTTTCGTGTGTTCGTCATTTCATTCATTTGTCCGTTCGTTCGTTTTTCGTTCGATCGTTATTTCGTTCGTTCATTCATTATTTCGTTCGTTCGTTCATTCGTTCGTTATATCGTTCGTTCGTTTGTTTGTTCATTTGTTTTTCGTTCGTTCGTAATTTCGTTCGTTTGTTCGTTATTTTATTCGTTTGTCCGTTTGTTCATTCGCTCCTTATTTCAATCATTCATTCGTTCGTTCGTTCGTTCGATATTTCGGTCGTTCTTTCGTTCGCTCGTTATTTCGTTCGATCGTTCTTTCGTTCCTTCGTTCGATTGTTCGTTCGTTTTTCGTTCGTTATTTCGTTCGTTCATTCATAGTTTCGTTCGTTCATTCATTATTTCGTTCGTTCCTTCGTTCGTTATATCGTTCGTTATTTCGTTCGTTCGTTCGACATTTCATTCGTTCATCATTTCGTTCGTTCGTTCGTTCGTTCGATATTTCGTTCGTTCTTTCGTTCATTTGTTATTTCGTTCGTTTGTTCGTTATTTGCCTCGTTATTTCGTCTTTCGTTCGTTCTTTCGTTATTTTTTTCGTTCGTTCATTTGCTCAGTCATTCTTTCGTCCATTGTGTATTCCGTTCGTTCGTTATTTCATTCCTTCGTTTGTTCGTTCGTTCGTTATTTTATTCGTTCGTTATTTCGTTTGTTCGTTCGTTTTTTCTTTCGTTCGTTCGTTATTTCGTTTGTTCGTTCAATCGTTCGTTCGTTCATTCTTTCTTTCGTTCTACTTTTTCGTTCGTTCGTTATTTCGTTCGTCCGGTCATTATGTCGTTCGTTCGATCATTCTTTCGTTCATTCGTTCGTTCGTTCGTTATTTTGTTCGTTCGTTCGTTATTTAGTTTTTTCGTTCGGTGTATCGTTAGTTCGGTCGTTCATTCGTTCGTTATTTCGTTCGTTCCTTCATAATTTCGTTCGTTTTTTCGTTCGTTCGTCATTTCGTTCGTTCGTTCGTCATTTCGTTCGTTCGTTCGACATTTCATTCGTTCATCATTTTGTTCGTTCGTTGGTCATTTCGTTCGTTCGTTCGTCATTGCGTTCGTTCATTGTTTCGTTCGTTCATTATTTCGTTCGTTCGATCGTTCGTTATTTCTTTCGTTCGACCGGTCGTTGTTTCGTTTGATCGTTATTTCGTTCGATTGTTCGTTCTTTCGTTCATTCGTTCATTCATTCTTTCGCTATTTAGTTCGTTATTTCGGTTGTTATTCCGTTCATTCGTTCGTTCTTTCGTTATTTCTTTCGTTCGTTCGTTATTTCGTTCGTACTTTCTTTCGTTCGTTCGTTCGTTCGTTCGTTATTTCGTTCGTTCGTTCGTTCGTCCGTTCGTTCATTATTTCGTTCGCTCATTCGTTATGTCGTTCGTTCATTCACTATTTCGTTCATTCGTTCATTCGTTCGTTATATCGTTCGTTCGTTTGTTTGTTCATTTGTTTTTCGTTCGTTCGTTATTTCGTTCGTTTGTTCGTTATTTTATTCGTTTGTTCGTTATTTCATGCGTTTGTCCGTTTGTTCATTCGCTCCTTATTTCATTCATTCATTCGTTCGTTCGTTCGTTCGATATTTCGTTCGTTCTTTCGTTCGTTTGTTATTTCTTTCGTGTGTTCGTCATTTCATTCATTTGTCCGTTCGTTCGTTTTTCGTTCGATCGTTATTTCGTTCGTTCATTCATTATTTCGTTCGTTCGTTCATTCGTTCGTTATATCGTTCGTTCGTTTGTTTGTTCATTTGTTTTTCGTTCGTTCGTAATTTCGTTCGTTTGTTCGTTATTTTATTCGTTTGTCCGTTTGTTCATTCGCTCCTTATTTCAATCATTCATTCGTTCGTTCGTTCGATATTTCGGTCGTTCTTTCGTTCGCTCGTTATTTCGTTCGATCGTTCTTTCGTTCCTTCGTTCGATTGTTCGTTCGTTTTTCGTTCGTTATTTCGTTCGTTCATTCATAGTTTCGTTCGTTCATTCATTATTTCGTTCGTTCCTTCGTTCGTTATATCGTTCGTTATTTCGTTTGTTGGTTCGTTCATTCTTTCGCTATTAATTCGTTATTTCGCTCGTTATTTCGTTCATTCGTTCGTTCTTTCGTTATTTCCTTCGTTCATTTGCTCATCCATTCTTTCCTTCATTGTGTATTCCGTTCGTTCGTTATTTCGTTCCTTCGTTTGTTCGTTCGTTATTTCGTTCTTTCGTTATTTCGTTCGTTCGGTCGATTGTTATTTTGTTTTTCGTTCCTTCTTTAGATCGTTCGTTATTTCGTTCGTTCGTTATTTCATTCGTTTGTCCGTTCGTTCATTTTCTCCTTATTTCACTCATTCATTCGTTCGGTCGTTCAATCTATCGTTCGTTCGTTCGTCCGTTCGATATTTCGTTCGTTCGTTCGCCCTTTCTTTCGTTCGTTTGTTTTTTCGTTCGATCATTCGTTATTTCGTTCACACTCTTGTTCGTTCCTTATTTCATTCATTCGTTCGTTCGTTCATTCAATCTTTCGTTCGTTTCTTATTTCTTTCGTTCGTTCGTTCCTTATTTCGTTCGTTCATTATTCCGTTGATCGATCGTTCATCCATAATTTCGTTCGTTCGTTTCATCGTTAATTCGTTCCTTCGTTCTTTCGTTCGTTCTTTATTTTGTTCGATGGTTATTTCGTTCGTTCGTTCGTTATTTAGTTTGTTCGTTCGGTGTATCGTTAGTTCGGTCGTTCATTCGTTCGTTATTTCATTCGTTCCTTCATAATTTCGTTCGTTTTTTCGTTCGTTCGTCATTTCGTTCGTTCGTCATTTCGTTCGTTCGACCGCTCGTTATTTAGTTTGTTCGTTCTTTCGTTCATTCTTTCGATCATTCGTTATTTCGTTCGTTTATTCATTGGTTTGTTCGTTCGTTCATTCATTCATTCATTATTTCGTTTCTGATTTCGTTCGTTAATTCGTTCTTTCGTTATTTCGTTGGGTCGTTCGTTATGTCGTTCGTTCGTTTGTTATTTCATTCGTTCTTGATTTCATTCGTTCGTTCGTCCGTTATTTCGTTCGTTCATTCATTATTTCGTTCGTTCGTTCATTCATTCGTTATATCGTTCGTTCGTTCGTTTGTTCATTTGTTTTTCGTTCGTTCGTTCGTTCATTCGCTCCTTATTTCATTCATTCATTCGTTCGTTCGTTCGATATTTCGTTCGTTCTTTCGTTCATTTGTTATTTCGTTCGTTTGTTCGTTATTTGCCTCGTTATTTCGTCTTTCGTTCGTTCTTTCGTTATTTCTTTCGTTCGTTCGTTATTTCGTTCGTTCATTTGCTCAGTCATTCTTTCGTCCATTGTGTATTCCGTTCGTTCGTTATTTCGTTCCTTCGTTTGTTCGTTCGTTCGTTATTTTATTCGTTCGTTATTTCGTTTGTTCGTTCGTTTTTTCTTTCGATCGTTCGTTATTTCGTTTGTTCGTTCAATCGTTCGTTCGTTCATTCTTTCGTTCGTTCTACTTTTTCGTTCGTTCGTTATTTCGTTCGTCCGGTCATTATGTCGTTCGTTCGATCATTCTTTCGTTCATTCGTTATTTCGTTCGTTCGTTATTTCGTTCGTTCGTTCGTCATTTAGTTTTTTCGTTCGGTGTATCGTTAGTTCGGTCGTTCATTCGTTCGTTATTTCGTTCGTTCCTTCATAATCTCGTTCGTTTTTTCGTTCGTTCGTTCGTTCGTCATTTCGTTCGTTCGTTCGACATTTCATTCGTTCATCATTTCGTTCGTTCGTTGGTCATTGCGTTCGTTCGTTGTTTCGTTCGTTCATTATTTCGTTCGTTCGATCGTTCGTTACTTCGTTCGTTCGACCGGTCGTTGTTTCGTTTGATCGTTATTTCGTTCGATTGTTCGTTCTTTCGCTCATTCGTTCGTTTGTTTGTTCATTTGTTTTTCGTTCGTTCGTTATTTCGTTCGTTTGTTCGTTAGTTTATTCGTTTGTTCGTTATTTCATGCGTTTGTCCGTTTGTTCATTCGCTCCTTATTTCATTCATTCATTCGTTCGTTCGTTCGTTCGATATTTCGGTCGTTCTTTCGTTCGTTCGTTATTTCGTTCGATCGTTCTTTCGTTCCTTCGTTCGATTGTTCGTTCGTTTTTCGTTCGTTATTTCGTTCGTTCATTCATAGTTTCGTTCGTTCCTTCGTTCGTTATATCGTTCGTTATTTCGTTTGTTCGTTCGTTCATTCTTTCGCTATTAATTCGTTATTTCGCTCGTTATTTCGTTCATTCGTTCGTTCTTTCGTTATTTCCTTCGTTCATTTGCTCATTCATTCTTTCGTTCATTGTGTATTCCGTTCGTTCGTTATTTCGTTCCTTCGTTTGTTCGTTCGTTATTTCGTTCTTTCGTTATTTCGTTCGTTCGGTCGATTGTTATTTTGTTTTTTCGTTCCTTCTTTAGATCGTTCGTTATTTCGTTCGTTCGTTATTTCATTCGTTTGTCCGTTCGTTCATTTTCTCCTTATTTCACTCATTCATTCGTTCGGTCGTTCAATCTATCGTTCGTTCATTCGTCCGTTCGATATTTCGTTCGTTCGTTCGCCCTTTCGTTCGTTTGTTTGTTCATTTGTTTTTCGTTCGTTCGTTATTTCGTTCGTTTGTTCGTTAGTTTATTCGTTTGTTCGTTATTTCATGCGTTTGTCCGTTTGTTCATTCGCTCCTTATTTCATTCATTCATTCGTTCGTTCGTTCGTTCGATATTTCGGTCGTTCTTTCGTTCGTTCGTTATTTCGTTCGATCGTTCTTTCGTTCCTTCGTTCGATTGTTCGTTCGTTTTTCGTTCGTTATTTCGTTCGTTCATTCATAGTTTCGTTCGTTCCTTCGTTCGTTATATCGTTCGTTATTTCGTTTGTTCGTTCGTTCATTCTTTCGCTATTAATTCGTTATTTCGCTCGTTATTTCGTTCATTCGTTCGTTCTTTCGTTATTTCCTTCGTTCATTTGCTCATTCATTCTTTCGTTCATTGTGTATTCCGTTCGTTCGTTATTTCGTTCCTTCGTTTGTTCGTTCGTTATTTCGTTCTTTCGTTATTTCGTTCGTTCGGTCGATTGTTATTTTGTTTTTTCGTTCCTTCTTTAGATCGTTCGTTATTTCGTTCGTTCGTTATTTCATTCGTTTGTCCGTTCGTTCATTTTCTCCTTATTTCACTCATTCATTCGTTCGGTCGTTCAATCTATCGTTCGTTCATTCGTCCGTTCGATATTTCGTTCGTTCGTTCGCCCTTTCGTTCGTTCGTTTGTTTTTTCGTTCGATCATTCGTTATTTCGTTCACACTCTTGTTCGTTCCTTATTTCATTCATTCGTTCGTTCGTTCATTCAATCTTTCGTTCGTTCCTTATTTCTTTCGTTCGTTCGTTCCTTATTTCGTTCGTTCATTATTCCGTTTGATCGATCGTTCATCCATAATTTCGTTCGTTCGTTTCATCGTTAATTCGTTCCTTCGTTCTTTCATTCGTTCTTTATTTTGTTCGATGGTTATTTCGTTCGTTCGTTCGTTATTTCGTTCGTTCGTTCGTTATTTAGTTTGTTCGTTCGGTGTATCGTTAGTTCGGTCGTTCATTCGTTCGTTATTTCGTTCGTTCCTTCATAATTTCGTTCGTTTTTTCGTTCGTTCGTCATTTCGTTCGTTTGTCATTTCGTTCGTTCGACCGGTCGTTATTTCGTTTGTTCGTTCTTTCGTTCATTCTTTCGTTCATTCGTTATTTCGTTCGTTTATTCATTGGTTTGTTCGTTCGTTCATTCATTCATTCATTATTTCGTTTCTGATTTCGTTCGTTAATTCGTTCTTTCGTTATTTCGTTGGGTCGTTCGTTATGTCGTTCGTTCGTTTGTTATTTCATTCGTTCTTGATTTCATTCGTTCGTTCGTCCGTTATTTCGTTCGTTCATTCATTATTTCGTTCGTTCGTTCATTCATTCGTTATATCGTTCGTTCGTTCGTTTGTTCATTTGTTTTTCGTTCGTTCGTTCGTTCATTCGCTCCTTATTTCATTCATTCATTCGTTCGTTCGTTCGATATTTCGTTCGTTCTTTCGTTCATTTGTTATTTCGTTCGTTTGTTCGTTATTTGCCTCGTTATTTCGTCTTTCGTTCGTTCTTTCGTTATTTCTTTCGTTCGTTCGTTATTTCGTTCGTTCATTTGCTCAGTCATTCTTTCGTCCATTGTGTATTCCGTTCGTTCGTTATTTCGTTCCTTCGTTTGTTCGTTCGTTCGTTATTTTATTCGTTCGTTATTTCGTTTGTTCGTTCGTTCATTCTTTCGTCCGTTCGCCATTTCGTTCGCGCCTTCGTTCGTTTGTTTGTTTTTTCGTTCGATCATTCGTTATTTCTATCACACTCTTTTTCGTTCCTTATTTCATCCATTCGTTCGTTCGTTCGTTCGTTCAATCTTTCGTTCCTTATTTTTTCGTTCGTTCGTTCATTATTTCGTTTGATCGATCGTTCATCCATAATTTCGTTTCTACGTTAATTCGTTCCTTCGTTCTTTCGTTCATTCGTTATTTTGTTCGATCGTTATTTCGTTCGTTCGTTATTTCATTCGTTCTTTCGTTCGTTCTTCTTTTTCGTTCGTTCGTTATTTCATTCGTTCTTTCGTTAGTTCGTTATTTCATTCGTTCTTTCGTTCTTCTTTTTCGTTCGTTCGTTATTTCTTTCGTGTGTTCGTCATTTCATTCATTTGTCCGTTCGTTCGTTATTTTGTTCATTCGTTCGTACGTTCGTTCGTTATTTCGTTCGATCGTTATTTCGTTCGATCGTTATTTCGTTCGTTCTTTCGATCGTTCTTCTTTTTCGTTCGTTCGTTATTTCGTTCATTCGTTCGTACGTTCGTTCGTTATTTCGTTCGTTCGTTATTTCGTTCGTCCGGTCATTATATCGTTCGTTCGATCGTTCTTTCGTTCGTTCTTTCGTTCGTTCTTCTTTTTCGTTCGTTCGTTATTTCGTTCATTCGTTCGTACGTTCGTTCGTTATTTCGTTCGTTCGTTATTTCGTTCGTCCGGTCATTATGTCGTTCGTTCGATCATTCTTTCGTTCATTCGTTATTTCGTTCATTCGTTATTTTGTTCGATCGTTATTTCGTTCGTTCGTTATTTCATTCGTTCTTTCGTTCGTTCTTCTTTTTCGTTCGTGCGTTATTTCATTCGATCTTTCGTTCGTTCTTCTTTTTCGTTTGTTCGTTATTTCGTTCGTCGCTCGTTATTTCGTTCATTCGTTCGTACGTTCGTTCGTTATTTCGTTCGTCCGGTCATTATGTCGTTCGTTCGATCATTCTTTCGTTCATTCGTTATTTCGTTCGTTCGTTCGTTATTTCGTTCGTTCCTTCATAATTTCGTTCGTTTGTTCGTTCGTTCGTCATTTATTTCGTTCGTTCGTCATTTCGTTCGTTCACTATTTCGTTCGTTCGACCGGTCGTTATTTCGTTTTTCGTTATTTCGTTCGATTGTTCGTTATATCCTTCATTCTTTCGTTCATTCGTTATTTCGTTCGTTTATTCCTTGGTTTTTTCGTTCGTTCGTTCATTCATTCATTATCTCGTTCCTGATTTCGTTCGTTAATTCGTTCGTTCGTTATTTCGTTGGGTCGTTCGTTATGTCGTTCGTTCGTTCGTTATTTCATTCGTTCTTGATTTCATTCGTTCGTTCGTGCGTTATTTCGTTCGTTGATTCATTATTTCTTTCGTTCATTCATTATTTCGTTCGTTCGTTCATTCATTCGTTATATCGTTCGTTCGTTCGTTTGTTCATTTGTTTTTCGTTCGTTCGTTATTTAGTTATTTCGATCGTTCTTTCGTTATTTCGTTCGTTTTTTTGTTCATTCTTTTGTCTTTCGTTCGTTATATCGTTCTTTTTTTCTTTCGGCCTTTCATTCGTTATTTCTTTCGTTCGTTCGTTATTTCGTTCGTTCTTTCTTTCGTTCGTTCGTTCGATCGTTCGTTATTTCGTTCGTTCGTTCGAGCGTTCGTTCATTATTTCGTTCGCTCATTCGTTATGTCGTTCGTTCATTCACTATTTCGTTCGTTCGTTCATTCGTTCATTATATCGTTTGTTCGTTTCTTTGTTCATTCGTTCGTTCGTTCGTTCGATATTTCGTTCGTTCGATATTTCGTTCGTTCTTTCGTTCGTTTGTTATTTCTTTCGTTTGTTCGTTATTTCATTCTTTTGTCCGTTCGTTCGTTATTTCGTTCGATCGTTCTTTCGTTCCTTCGTTCGTTTGTTCGTTCGTTTTTCGTTCGTTATTTCGTTCGTTCATTCATTCGTTCGTTATTTCCCTCGTTATTTCGTTCATTCGTTCGTTCTTTCGTTATTTCATTCGTTCGTTCGTTATTTCATTCGTTCGTTCGTTATTTCATTCGTTCATTGGCTCCTTATTTCATTCATTCATTCGTTCGTTCGTTCGTTCATTCTTTCGCTATTAATTCGTTATTTCGCTCGTTATCTCGTTCATTCGTTCGTTCTTTCGTTATTTCCTTCGTTCATTTGCTCAGTCATTCTTTCGTTCATTGTGTATTCCGTTCGTTCGT
This sequence comes from Octopus bimaculoides, assembly GCF_046866305.1. Lineage (NCBI taxonomy): Eukaryota > Metazoa > Mollusca > Cephalopoda > Octopoda > Octopodidae > Octopus > Octopus bimaculoides. Next base: position 38,305,080 of record NC_142933.1, on the reverse strand, counting down.
TATTTCTTTCCTTCGTTTGTTCGTTCGTTATTTCGTTCTTTCGTTATTTCGTTCGTTCGGTCGATTGTTATTTTGATTGTTCGTTCCTTCTTTAGATCGTTCGTTATTTCGTTCGTTCGTTATTTCATTCGTTTGACCGTTCGTTCATTCTCTCCTTATTTCACTCATTCATTCGTTCGTGCGTTCGTCCGTTCGATATTTCGTTCAGTTGTTCTTTCGTTCGTTTGTCATTTCGTTCGTTTGTTCGTTATTTCATTCGTTTGTCCGGTCGTTCGTTATGTCGTTCGTTCGTCCGTTATTTCGTTCGTTCGTTCATTCATTATTTCGTTCGTTCATTCATTATTTCCTTCGTTCGTTCATTCGTTTGTTCATTTGTTTTTCGTTCGGTCGTTATTTCATTCGTTTGTTCGTTATTTCATTCGTTTGTCCGTTCGTTCATTTGCTCCTTATTTCATTCATTCATTCGTTCGTTCGTTCGTTCGATATTTCGTTCGTTCTTTCGTTCGTTTGTTATTTCGTTCGTTTGTTCGTTATTTCATTCATTTGTCCGTTCGTTCGTTATTTCGTTCGTTCGTTTTTCGTTCGTTATTTCGTTCGTTCATTCATTGTTTCGCTCGTTCATTCATTATTTCGTTCATTCATTCGTTCGTTATATCGTTCGTTATTTCGTTTGTTCGTTCGTTCATTCTTTCGCTATTTAGTTCGTTATTTCGCTCGTTATTTCGTTCATTCGTTCGTTCTTTCGTTATTTCATTCGTTCGTTCGTTATTTCATTCGTTCATTGGCTCCTTATTTCATTCATTCATTCGTTCGTTCGTTCGTTCGATATTTCGTTCGTTCTTTCGTTCGTTTGTTATTTCTTTCGTTTGTTCGTTATTTCATTCTTTTGTCCGTTCGTTCATTCTCTCCTTATTTCACTCATTCATTCGTTCTTTCGTTCGTTCGTTATTTCGTTCGTTCATTTGCTCAGTCATTCTTTCGTCCATTGTGTATTCCATTCGTTCGTTATTTCGTTCCTTCGTTTGTTCGTTCGCAATTTCGTTCGTTCGTTATTTCATTCGATCCTTATTACGTTTGTTCGTTCGTTATTTCTTTCGTTCGTTCGTTATTTCGTTTATTCGTTCATTCGTTCGTTCGTTCGTTCAGTCTTTCGTTCGTTCGTTCATTCATTGTAATTTCTTTCGTTCCTTATTTCATTCATTCGTTCGTTCGTTCGTTCAATCTTTCGTTCGTTCCTTATTTCTTTTGTTCGTTCGTTCCTTATTTCGTTCGTTCATTATTTCGTTTGATCGATCGTTCATCCATAATTTCGTTCGTTCGTTTCTTCGTTAATTCGTTCCTTCGTTCTTTCGTTCATTCGTTATTTTGTTCGATGGTTATTTCGTTCGTTCGTTATTTCATTCGTTCTTTCGTTCGTTCTCCTTTTTCGTTCATTCGTTATTTCGTTCGTCCGGTCATTATGTCGTTCGTTCGATCATTCTTTCGTTCATTCGTTATTTCGTTCGTTCGTTATTTCGTTCGTTCTTTCGTTATTTAGTTTGTTCGTTTGGTGTATCGTTAGTTCGGTCGTTCATTCGTTCGTTATTTCGTTCGATCCTTCATAATTTCGTTCGTTTTTTCGTTCGTTCGTCATTTCGTTCGTTCGTTCGTCATTTCGTTCGTTCGTCATTTCATTCGTTCATCATTTCGTTCGTTTGTCATTCGTTTGTTTTTTCGTTCGATCATTCGTTATTTCTATCACACTCTTGTTCGTTCCTTATTTCATTCATTCGTTCGTTCGTTCGTTCGTTCGTTCAATCTTTCGTTCGTTCCTTATTTCTTTCGTTCGTTCGTTGATTATTTCGTTTGATCGATCGTTCATCCATAATTTCGTTTCTTCGTTAATTCGTTCCTTCGTTCTTTCGTTCATTCGTTATTTTGTTCGATCGTTATTTCGTTCGTTCGTTATTTCATTCGTTCTTTCGTTCGTTCTTCTTTTTCGTTCGTTCGTTATTTCATTCGTTCTTTCGTTCGTTCTTTATTTCGTTCGTTCGCTCGTTATTTCGTTCATTCGTTCGCTATTTAGTTCGTTATTTCGCTCGTTATTTCGTTCATTCGTTCGTTCTTTCGTTATTTCTTTCGTGCGTTCGTAATATCGTTCGTTCATTTGCTCAGTCATTCTTTCGTCCATTGTGTATTCCGTTCGTTCGTTATTTCGTTCCTTCGTTTGTTCGTTCGTTATTTCGTTCGTTCGTTATTTCATTCGTTCGTTATTTCGTTTGCTCGTTCGTTTTTTCTTTCGTTCCTTCGTTATTTCGTTTATTCGTTCATTCGTTCGGTCGTTCGTTCATTCTTTCGTTCCTTCGTTCATTCATTGTAATTTCTTTCGTTCGTTCGCCCTTTCGTTCGCGCCTTTGTTCGTTCGTTTGTTTTTTCGTTCGATCATTCCTTATTTCGTTCACACTCTTGTTCGTTCCTTATTTCATTCATTCGTTCGTTGAATCTTTCGTTCGTTCACTCTTTCGTTCGTTCAATCTTTCGTTCGTTCAATCTTTCGTTCGTTCCTTATTTCTTTCGTTCGTTCGTTCCTTATTTCGTTCGTTCATTATTTCGTTCGATCGATCGTTCATCCATAATTTCGTTCGTTCGTTTCTTCGTTAATTCGTTCCTTCGTTCTTTCGTTCATTCGTTATTTTGTTCGATGGTTATATCGTTCGTTCGTTATTTCATTCGTTCTTTCGTTCGTTCTTCTTTTTCGTTCGTTCGTTATTTCGTTCGTCCGGTCATTATGTCGTTCGTTCGATCATTCTTTCGTTCATTCGTTATTTCGTTCGTTCGTTCGTTATTTCGTTATTTAGTTTGTTCGTTTGGTGTATCGTTAGTTCGGTCGTTCATTCATAATTTCGTTCGTTTTTTCATTCGTTCGTCATTTCGTTCGTTCGTCATTTCGTTCGTTCGTCATTTCGTTCGTTCGTCATTTCGTTCGTTCGTTGGTCATTTCGTTCGTTCGTTGGTCATTGCATTCGTTCGTTGTTTCGTTATTTCGTGCGTTTGTTCGATATTTAGTTTGTTCGTTCGGTGTATCGTTAGTTCCATCGTTCATTCGTTCGTTATTTCGTTCGTTCCTTCATAATTTCGTTCGTTTTTTCGTTCGTTCATCACTTCGTTCGTTCGTTCGTCATTTCGTTCGTTCGTTCGTCATTGCGTTCGTTCGTTGGTCATTTCATTCGTTCATCATTTCGTTCGTTCGTTGGTCATTTTGTTCGTTCGTTGGTCATTGCGTTCGTTCGTTGTTTCGTTATTTCGTTCGTTCGTTCGATATTTAGTTTGTTCGTTCGGTGTATCGTTAGTTCGATCGTTCATTCGTTCGTTATTTCGTTCGTTCCTTCATAATTTCCTTCGTTTTTTCTTTCATTCGTCATTTCGTTCGTTCGTTGGTCATTTCATTCGTTCATCATTTCGTTCGTTCGTTGGTCATTTCGTTCGTTCGTAGGTCATTGCGTTCGTTTGTTGTTTCGTTATTTCGTGCGTTTGTTCGTTCGTTCGTTGTTTCGTTCGTTCATTATTTCGTTCGTTCGATCGTTCGTTATTTCGTTCGTTCGACCGGTCGTTATTTCGTTCGATTGTTCGTTCTTTCGTTCATTCTTTCGTTCATTCGTTATTTCGTTCGTTTATTCATTGGTTTGTTCGTTCGTTTGTTCATTCATTCATTATTTTGTTCCTGATTTCGTTCGTTAATTCGTTAGTTCGTTATTTCCTTGGGTCGTTCGTTATGTCGTTCGTTCGTTTGTTATTTTATTCGTTCTTGATTTCATTCGTTCGTTCGTCCGTTATTTCGTTCGTTCATTCATTATTTCTTTCGTTCATTCATTATTTCGTTCGTTCGTTCATTCATTAGTTATATCGTTCGTTCGTTCGTTTGTTCATTTGTTTTTCCTTCATTTGTATTTCATTCATTCATTCGTTCGTTCGTACGATATTTCGTTCGTTCTTTCGTTCATTTGTTATTTCGTTCGTTTGTTCGTTATTTCCCTCGCTATTTCGTCTTTCGTTCGTTCTTTCGTTATTTCTTTCGTTCGTTCGTTATTTCGTTCGTTCATTTGCTCAGTCATTCTTTCATCCATTGTGTATTCCGTTCGTTCGTTATTTCGTTCATTCGTTTGTTCGTTCGTTCTTTATTTCATTCGTTCGTTATTTCGTTTGTTCGTTCGTTTTTTCGTTCGTTCGTTCGTTATTTCGTTTGTTCGTTCATTCGTTCGTTCGTTCATTCATTCGTTCGTTCGCCATTTCGTTCGGGCCTTCGTTCGTTCGTTTGTTTTTTCGTTCGATCATTCGTTATTTCTATCACACTCTTGTTCGTTCCTTATTTCATTCAATCGTTCGTTCGTTCGTTCGTTCCTTCGTTCAATCTTTCGTTCGTTCCTTATTTTTTTCGTTCGTTCGTTCATTATTTCGTTTGATCGATCGTTCATCCATAATTTCGTTTCTTCATTAATTCGTTCCTTCGTTCTTTCGTTCATTCGTTATTTTGTTCGATCGTTATTTCGTTCGTTCGTTATTTCATTCGTTCTTTCGTTCTTTCGTTCGTTCTTCTTTTTCGTTCGTTCTTCTTTTTCGTTCGTTCGTTATTTCGTTCGTTCGCTCGTTATTTCGTTCATTCGTACGTACGTTCGTTCGTTATTTCGTTCGTCCGGTCATTATGTCGTTCGTTCGATCATTCTTTCGTTCATTCGTTATTTTGTTCATTCGTTATTTTGTTCGATCGTTATTTCGTACGTTCGTTATTTCATTCGTTCTTTCGTTCGTTCTTCTTTTTCGTTCGCTCGTTATTTCGTTCATTCGTTCGTACGTTCGTTCGTTATTTCGTTCGTCCGGTCATTATGTCGTTCGTTCGATCATTCTTTCGTTCATTCGTTATTTCGTTCGTTCGTTATTTCGTTCGTTCCTTCATAATTTCGTTCGTTTGTTCGTTCCTTCGTCATTTCTTTCGTTCGTTCGTCATTTCGTTCGTTCGTCATTTCGTTCGTTCGTTGGTCATTTCATTCGTTCATCATTTCGTTCGTTCGTCGGTCATTTCGTTTGTTCGTTGGTCATTGCGTTCGTTTGTTGTTTCGTTATTTCGTGCGTTTCTTCGTTCGTTCGTTGTTTCGTTCGTTCATTATTTCGTTCGTTCGATCGTTCGTTATTTCGTTCGTTCGACCGGTCGTTATTTCGTTTGTTCGTTATTTCGTTCGATTGTTCGTTCTTTCGTTCATTCGTTATTTCGTTCGTTTATTCATTGGTTTGTTCGTTCGTTCGTTCATTCATTCATTATCTCGTTCCTGATTTCGTTCGTTAATTCGTTCGTTCGTTATTTCATTCGTTCTTGATTTCATTCGTACGTTCGCTGGTTATTTCGTTCGTTCGTTCGTTTGTTCATTTGTTTTTCGTTCGTTCGATCGGTCTTTCGTTCTTTCATTCGTTCGTTCGTTTTTCGTTCGTTCGTTCATTCATTGTTTCGTTCGTTCATTCAGTATTTCGTTCGTTCATTCGTTCGTTATATCGTTATTTCGTTTGTTCGTTCGTTATTTAGTTATGTCGATCGTTCTTTCGTTATTTCGTTCGTTTTTTCTTTCATTCTTTTGTCTTTCGTTCGTTATATCGTTATTTTTTTCTTTCGACCTTTCATTCGTTATTTCGTTTGTTCGTTCGTTCATTCTTTCGCTATTTAGTTCGTTATTTCGCTTGTTATTTCGTTCATTCGTTCGTTCTTTCGTTATTTCTTTCGTTCGTTCGTTATTTCGTTCGTTCTTTCTTTCGTTCGTTCGTTCGTTCGTTCGTTCGTTATTTCGTTCGTTCGTTCGTTCGTTCGTCCGTTTGTTCATTATTTCGTTCGCTCATTCGTTATGTCGTTCGTTCATTCACTATTTCGTTCGTTCGTTCATTCGTTCGTTTGTGATTTCGTTCGTTTGTTCGTTATTTCATTCGTCTGACCGGTCGTTCGTTATTTAGTTATTTCGATCGTTCTTTCGTTATTTCGTTCGTTTTTTCGTTCATTCTTTTGTCTTTCGTTCGTTATATCGTTCTTTTTCTCTTTCGGAGTTTCATTCGTTATTTCGTTTGTTCGTTCGTTCATTCGTTCGCTATTTAGTTCGTTATTTCGCTCATTATTTCGTTCATTCGTTCGTTCTTTCGTTATTTCTTTCATTTGTTCGTTATTTCGTTCGTTCATTTGCTCAGTCATTCTTTCGTCCATTGTGTATTCCGTTCGTTCGTTATTTCGTTCCTTCGTTTGTTCATTCGTTATTTCGTTCGTTCGTTATTTCATTCGTTCGTTATTTCGTTTGTTCGTTCGTTTTTTCTTTCGTTCGTTCGATATTTCGTTCATTCGTTCTTTCGTTCGTTCATTCATTCTTTCGTTCATTCGTTCATTCATTGTAATTTCTTTCGTTCGTTCGCCCTTTCGTTCGCGCCTTCGTTCGTTCGTTTGTTTTTTCATTCGATCATTCGTTATTTCGTTCATACTCTTGTTCGTTCCTTATTTCATTCATTCGTTCGTTCGTTCGTTCAATCTTTCGTTCGTTCCTTATTTCTTTCGTTCGTTCGTTCCTTATTTCGTTCGTTCATTATTTCGTTTGATCGATCGTTCATCCATAATTTCGCTCGTTCGTTTCTTCGTTAATTCCTTCCTTCGTTCTTTCGTTCATTCGTTATTTTGTTCGATGGTTATTTCGTTCGTTCGTTATTTCATTCGTTCTTCCGTTCGTTCTTCTTTTTCTTTCATTCGTTATTTCGTTCGTTCGTTCGTTATTTCTTTCGTTCGTTCGTTATTTAGTTTGTTCGTTCGGTGTATCGTTAGTTCGGTCGTTCCTTCATAATTTCGTTCGTTCGTTGGTCATTTCATTCGTTCATCATTTCGTTCGTTCGTTCGTTCGTCCTGTCGTTCATTATTTCGTTCGCTCATTCGTTATGTCGTTCGTTCATTCACTATTTCGTTCGTTCGTTCATTCGTTCGTTATATCGTTCGTTCGTTTCTTTGTTCATTTGTTTTTCGTTCGTTCGTTATTTCATTCGTTTGTCCGTTCGTTCATTCTCTCCTTATTTCACTCATTCATTCGTTCGTTCGTTCAATCTTTCGTTCGTTCGTTCGTCCGTTCGATATTTCGTTCGGTTGTCCTTTCGTTCGTTTGTGATTTCGTTCATTCGTTCGTTATTTCTTTCGTTCGTTCGTTATTTAGTTTGTTCGTTGTATCGTTAGTTCGGTCGTTCCTTCATAATTTCGTTCGTTCGTTGGTCATTTCATTCGTTCATCATTTCGTTCGTTCGTTGGTCATTTCGTTCGTTCTTTGGTCATTGCGTTCGTTCTTTGTTTCGATATTTCGTGCGTTTGTTCGTTCGTTCTTTGTTTCGTTCGTTCGACCGGTCGTTATTTCGTTTGTTCGTTATTTCGTTCGATTGTTCGTTCTTTCGTTCATTATTTCGTTCATTCGTTATTTCGTTCGTTTATTCATTGGTTTGTTCTTTCGTTCGTTCATTCATTCATTATTTCGTTCCTGATTTCGTTCGTTAATTCGTTCGTTCGTTATTTCGTTGGGTCGTTCGTTATGTCGTTCGTTCGTTCGTTATTTCATTCGTTCTTGATTTCATTCGTTCGTTCATCCGTTATTTCTTTCGTTCATTCATTATTTCTTTCGTTCATTCATTATTTCGTTCGTTCGTTCATTCATTCGTTATATCGTTCGTTCGTTCGTTTGTTTATTTGTTTTTCGTTCGTTCCTTCGTTCATTCGCTGCTTATTTCATTCAATCATTCGTTCGTTCGTTCGATATTTCGTTCGTTCTTTCGTTCATTTGTTATTTCGTTCGTTTGTTCGTTATTTCTCTCGTTATTTCGTCTTTCGTTCGTTCTTTCGTTATTTCTTTCGTTCATTCGTTATTTTGTTCGATGGTTATTTCTTTCGTTCGTTATTTCATTCGTTCTTCCGTTCGTTCTTCTTTTTCTTTCATTCGTTATTTCGTTCGTTCGTTCGTTATTTCTTTCGTTCGTTCGTTATTTAGTTTGTTCGTTCGGTGTATCGTTAGTTCGGTCGTTCCTTCATAATTTCGTTCGTTCGTTGGTCATTTCATTCGTTCATCATTTCGTTCGTTCGTTCGTTCGTCCTGTCGTTCATTATTTCGTTCGCTCATTCGTTATGTCGTTCGTTCATTCACTATTTCGTTCGTTCGTTCGTTATTTCATTCGTTCTTGATTTCATTCGTTCGTTCATCCGTTATTTCTTTCGTTCATTCATTATTTCTTTCGTTCATTCATTATTTCGTTCGTTCGTTCATTCATTCGTTATATCGTTCGTTCGTTCGTTTGTTTATTTGTTTTTCGTTCGTTCCTTCGTTCATTCGCTGCTTATTTCATTCAATCATTCGTTCGTTCGTTATTTCGTTCCTGATTTCGTTCGTTAATTCGTTCGTTCGTTATTTCGTTGGGTCGTTCGTTATGTCGTTCGTTCGTTCGTTATTTCATTCGTTCTTGATTTCATTCGTTCGTTCATCCGTTATTTCTTTCGAACGAACGAAGGCGCGAACGAAAGGGCGAACGAACGAAAGAAATTACAATGAATGAACGAACGAACGAAAGAATGAATGAACGAACGAATGAACGAATGAACGAAATATCGAACGAACGAAAGAAAAAACGAACGAACACACGAAATAACGAACGAATGAAATAACGAACGAACGAAATAACGAATGAACAAACGAAGGAACGAAATAACGAACGAACGGAATACACAATGGACGAAAGAATGACTGAGCAAATGAACGAACGAAATAACGAACGAATGAAAGAAATAACGAAAGAACGAACGAATGAACGAAATAATGAGCGAAATAACGAACTAAATAGCGAACGAATGAACGAACGAACAAACGAAATAACGAATGAAACTCCGAAAGAGAAAAAGAACGATATAACGAACGAAAGACAAAAGAATGAACGAAAAAACGAACGAAATAACGAAAGAACGATCGAAATAACTAAATAACGAACGACCGGTCAGACGAATGAAATAACGAACAAACGAACGAAATCACAAACGAACGAAAGGACAACCGAACGAAATATCGAACGGACGAACGAACGAACGAAAGATTGAACGAACGAACGAATGAATGAGTGAAATAAGGAGAGAATGAACGAACGGACAAACGAATGAAATAAAGAACGAACAAATAACAAATGAACAAAGAAACGAACGAACGATATAACGTTCTTTCGTTCATTCGTTATTTTGTTCGATGGTTATTTCGTTCGTTCGTTATTTCATTCGTTCTTCCGTTCGTTCTTCTTTTTCTTTCATTCGTTATTTCGTTCGTTCGTTCGTTATTTCTTTCGTTCGTTCGTTATTTAGTTTGTTCGTTGTATCGTTAGTTCGGTCGTTCCTTCATAATTTCGTTCGTTCGTTGGTCATTTCATTCGTTCATCATTTCGTTCGTTCGTTGGTCATTTCGTTCGTTCTTTGGTCATTGCGTTCGTTCTTTGTTTCGATATTTCGTGCGTTTGTTCGTTCGTTCTTTGTTTCGTTCGTTCGCCCGTCGTTATTTCGTTTGTTCGTTATTTCGTTCGATTGTTCGTTCTTTCGTTCATTCTTTCGTTCATTCGTTATTTCGTTCGTTTATTCATTGGTTTGTTCTTTCGTTCGTTCATTCATTCATTATTTCGTTCCTGATTTCGTTCGTTAATTCGTTCGTTCGTTATTTCGTTGGGTCGTTCGTTATGTCGTTCGTTCGTTCGTTATTTCATTCGTTCTTGATCTCATTCGTTCGTTCATCCGTTATTTCTTTCGTTCATTCATTATTTCTTTCGTTCATTCATTATTTCGTTCGTTCGTTCATTCATTCGTTATATCGTTCGTTCGTTCGTTTGTTTATTTGTTTTTCGTTCGTTCCTTCGTTCATTCGCTGCTTATTTCATTCAATCATTCGTTCGTTCGTTCGATATTTCGTTCGTTCTTTCGTTCATTTGTTATTTCGTTCGTTTGTTCGTTATTTCTCTCGTTATTTCGTCTTTCGTTCGTTCTTTCGTTATTTCTTTCGTTCGTTCGTTATTTCGTTCGTTCATTTGCTCAGTCATTCTTTCGTCCATTGTGTATTCCGTTCGTTCCTTATTTCGTTCCTTCGTTTGTTCGTTCGTTCGTTATTTCATTTGTTCGTTATTTCGTTTGTTCGTTCGTTTTTTCTTTCGTTCGTTCGTTATTTCATTTGTTCGTTCATTCGTTCGTTCGTTCATTCATTCGTTCGTTCGCCATTTCGTTCGCGCCTTCGTTCGTTCGTTTGTTTTTTCGTTCGATCATTCGTTATTTCTATCACACTCTTGTTCGTTCCTTATTTCATTCATTCGTTCGTTCGTTCGTTCGTTCAATCTTTTGTCCGTTCCTTATTTCTTTCGTTCGTTCGTTTATTATATCGATTGATCAATCGTTCATCCATAATTTCGTTTTTTCGTTAATTCGTTCATTCGTTCTTTCGTTCATTCGTTATTTTGTTCGATCATTATTTCGTTCGTTCGTTATATCATTCGTTCTTTCGTTCGTTCGTTATTTCATTCGTCCTTTCTTTCGTTCTTCGTTTTCGTTCGTTCGTTATTTCGTTCGTTCGCTCGTTATTTCGTTCATTCGTTCGTATGTTCGTTCGTCCGGTAATTATGTCGTTCGTTCGATCAGTCTTTCGTTCATTCGTTATTTCGTTCATTCGTTATTTGGTTCGATCGTTACTTCGTTCGTTCGTGATTTCATTCGTTCTTTCGTTCGTTCATTCGTTATTTCATTCGTTCTTTCGTTCGTTCTTCTTTTTCGTTCGTTATTTCGTTCGTCGTTCGTTATTTCGTTCATTCGTTCGTACGTTCGTTCGTTATTTCGTTCGTCCGGTCATTATGTCGTTCGTTCGATCATTCTTTCGTTCATTCGTTATTTCGTTCGTTCGTTCGTTATTTCGTTCGTTCCTTCAAAATTTCATTCGTTTGTTCGTTCGTTCATTATTTCGTTCGTTCGATCGTTCGTTATTTCGTTCGTTCGACCGGTCGTTACTTCGTTTGTTCGTTATTTCATTCGATTGTTCGTTCTTTCCTTCATTCTTTCGTTCATTCATTCATTATCTCGTTCCTGATTTCTTTCGTTAATTCATTCGTTCGTTATTTCGTTGGGTCGTTCGTTATGTCGTTCGTTCGTTCGTTCATTCATTGTTTCGTTCGTTCATTCATTATTTCGTTCGTTCATTCGTTCGTTATATCGTTATTTCGTTTGTTTGTTCGTTATTTAGTTATTTCGATCGTTCTTTCGTTATTTCGTTCGTTTTTTCGTTCATTCTTTTGTCTTTCGTTCGTTATATCGTTCTTTTTTTCTTTCGGCCTTTCATTCGTTATTTCGTTTGTTCGTTCGTTCATTCGTTCGATATTTATTTCGTTATTTCCCTTGTTATTTCGTTCATTCCTTCTTTCGTTATTTCTTTCATTAGTTCGTTGTTTCGTTCGTTCTTTCTTTCGTTCGTTCGTTCGTTCGTTCGTTATTTCGTTCGTTCGTTCGTCCGTTCGTTCAGTATTTCGTTCGCTCATTCGTTATGTCGTTCGTTCATTTGCTCAGTCATTCTTTCGTCCATTGTGTATTCCGTTCTTTCGTTATTTCGTTCCTTCGTTTCTTCGTTCGTTATTTCGTTCGTTGGTTATTTCATTCGTTCGTTATTTCGTTTGTTCGTTCGTTTTTTCTTTCGTTCATTCGTTATTTTGTTCGATCGTTATTTCGTTCGTTCGTTATTTCATTCGTTCTTTCGTTCTTTCGTTCGTTCTTCTTTTTCGTTCGTTCTTCTTTTTCGTTCGTTCGTTATTTCGTTCGTTCGCTCGTTATTTCGTTCATTCGTACGTACGTTCGTTCGTTATTTCGTTCGTCCGGTCATTATGTCGTTCGTTCGATCATTCTTTCGTTCATTCGTTATTTTGTTCATTCGTTATTTTGTTCGATCGTTATTTCGTACGTTCGTTATTTCATTCGTTCTTTCGTTCGTTCTTCTTTTTCGTTCGCTCGTTATTTCGTTCATTCGTTCGTACGTTCGTTCGTTATTTCGTTCGTCCGGTCATTATGTCGTTCGTTCGATCATTCTTTCGTTCATTCGTTATTTCGTTCGTTCGTTATTTCGTTCGTTCCTTCATAATTTCGTTCGTTTGTTCGTTCCTTCGTCATTTCTTTCGTTCGTTCGTCATTTCGTTCGTTCGTCATTTCGTTCGTTCGTTGGTCATTTCATTCGTTCATCATTTCGTTCGTTCGTCGGTCATTTCGTTTGTTCGTTGGTCATTGCGTTCGTTTGTTGTTTCGTTATTTCGTGCGTTTCTTCGTTCGTTCGTTGTTTCGTTCGTTCATTATTTCGTTCATTCGATCGTTCGTTATTTCGTTCGTTCGACCGGTCGTTATTTCGTTTGTTCGTTATTTCGTTCGATTGTTCGTTCTTTCGTTCATTCTTTCGTTCATTCGTTATTTCGTTCGTTTATTCATTGGTTTGTTCGTTCGTTCGTTCATTCATTCATTATCTCGTTCCTGATTTCGTTCGTTAATTCGTTCGTTCGTTATTTCGTTGGGTCGTTCGTTATGTCGTTCGTTCGTTCGTTATTTCATTCGTTCTTGATTTCATTCGTACGTTCGCTGGTTATTTCGTTCGTTCGTTCGTTTGTTCATTTGTTTTTCGTTCGTTCGATCGGTCTTTCGTTCTTTCATTCGTTCGTTCGTTTTTCGTTCGTTCGTTCATTCATTGTTTCGTTCGTTCATTCAGTATTTCGTTCGTTCATTCGTTCGTTATATCGTTATTTCGTTTGTTCGTTCGTTATTTAGTTATGTCGATCGTTCTTTCGTTATTTCGTTCGTTTTTTCTTTCATTCTTTTGTCTTTCGTTCGTTATATCGTTATTTTTTTCTTTCGACCTTTCATTCGTTATTTCGTTTGTTCGTTCGTTCATTCTTTCGCTATTTAGTTCGTTATTTCGCTTGTTATTTCGTTCATTCGTTCGTTCTTTCGTTATTTCTTTCGTTCGTTCGTTATTTCGTTCGTTCTTTCTTTCGTTCGTTCGTTCGTTCGTTCGTTATTTCGTTCGTTCGTTCGTTCGTTCGTCCGTTTGTTCATTATTTCGTTCGCTCATTCGTTATGTCGTTCGTTCATTCACTATTTCGTTCGTTCGTTCATTCGTTCGTTTGTGATTTCGTTCGTTTGTTCGTTATTTCATTCGTCTGACCGGTCGTTCGTTATTTAGTTATTTCGATCGTTCTTTCGTTATTTCGTTCGTTTTTTCGTTCATTCTTTTGTCTTTCGTTCGTTATATCGTTCTTTTTCTCTTTCGGAGTTTCATTCGTTATTTCGTTTGTTCGTTCGTTCATTCGTTCGCTATTTAGTTCGTTATTTCGCTCATTATTTCGTTCATTCGTTCGTTCTTTCGTTATTTCTTTCATTTGTTCGTTATTTCGTTCGTTCATTTGCTCAGTCATTCTTTCGTCCATTGTGTATTCCGTTCGTTCGTTATTTCGTTCCTTCGTTTGTTCATTCGTTATTTCGTTCGTTCGTTATTTCATTCGTTCGTTATTTCGTTTGTTCGTTCGTTTTTTCTTTCGTTCGTTCGATATTTCGTTCATTCGTTCTTTCGTTCGTTCATTCATTCTTTCGTTCATTCGTTCATTCATTGTAATTTCTTTCGTTCGTTCGCCCTTTCGTTCGCGCCTTCGTTCGTTCGTTTGTTTTTTCATTCGATCATTCGTTATTTCGTTCATACTCTTGTTCGTTCCTTATTTCATTCATTCGTTCGTTCGTTCGTTCAATCTTTCGTTCGTTCCTTATTTCTTTCGTTCGTTCGTTCCTTATTTCGTTCGTTCATTATTTCGTTTGATCGATCGTTCATCCATAATTTCGCTCGTTCGTTTCTTCGTTAATTCCTTCCTTCGTTCTTTCGTTCATTCGTTATTTTGTTCGATGGTTATTTCGTTCGTTCGTTATTTCATTCGTTCTTCCGTTCGTTCTTCTTTTTCTTTCATTCGTTATTTCGTTCGTTCGTTCGTTATTTCTTTCGTTCGTTCGTTATTTAGTTTGTTCGTTCGGTGTATCGTTAGTTCGGTCGTTCCTTCATAATTTCGTTCGTTCGTTGGTCATTTCATTCGTTCATCATTTCGTTCGTTCGTTCGTTCGTCCTGTCGTTCATTATTTCGTTCGCTCATTCGTTATGTCGTTCGTTCATTCACTATTTCGTTCGTTCGTTCATTCGTTCGTTATATCGTTCGTTCGTTTCTTTGTTCATTTGTTTTTCGTTCGTTCGTTATTTCATTCGTTTGTCCGTTCGTTCATTCTCTCCTTATTTCACTCATTCATTCGTTCGTTCGTTCAATCTTTCGTTCGTTCGTTCGTCCGTTCGATATTTCGTTCGGTTGTCCTTTCGTTCGTTTGTGATTTCGTTCATTCGTTCGTTATTTCTTTCGTTCGTTCGTTATTTAGTTTGTTCGTTGTATCGTTAGTTCGGTCGTTCCTTCATAATTTCGTTCGTTCGTTGGTCATTTCATTCGTTCATCATTTCGTTCGTTCGTTGGTCATTTCGTTCGTTCTTTGGTCATTGCGTTCGTTCTTTGTTTCGATATTTCGTGCGTTTGTTCGTTCGTTCTTTGTTTCGTTCGTTCGACCGGTCGTTATTTCGTTTGTTCGTTATTTCGTTCGATTGTTCGTTCTTTCGTTCATTATTTCGTTCATTCGTTATTTCGTTCGTTTATTCATTGGTTTGTTCTTTCGTTCGTTCATTCATTCATTATTTCGTTCCTGATTTCGTTCGTTAATTCGTTCGTTCGTTATTTCGTTGGGTCGTTCGTTATGTCGTTCGTTCGTTCGTTATTTCATTCGTTCTTGATTTCATTCGTTCGTTCATCCGTTATTTCTTTCGTTCATTCATTATTTCTTTCGTTCATTCATTATTTCGTTCGTTCGTTCATTCATTCGTTATATCGTTCGTTCGTTCGTTTGTTTATTTGTTTTTCGTTCGTTCCTTCGTTCATTCGCTGCTTATTTCATTCAATCATTCGTTCGTTCGTTCGATATTTCGTTCGTTCTTTCGTTCATTTGTTATTTCGTTCGTTTGTTCGTTATTTCTCTCGTTATTTCGTCTTTCGTTCGTTCTTTCGTTATTTCTTTCGTTCATTCGTTATTTTGTTCGATGGTTATTTCTTTCGTTCGTTATTTCATTCGTTCTTCCGTTCGTTCTTCTTTTTCTTTCATTCGTTATTTCGTTCGTTCGTTCGTTATTTCTTTCGTTCGTTCGTTATTTAGTTTGTTCGTTCGGTGTATCGTTAGTTCGGTCGTTCCTTCATAATTTCGTTCGTTCGTTGGTCATTTCATTCGTTCATCATTTCGTTCGTTCGTTCGTTCGTCCTGTCGTTCATTATTTCGTTCGCTCATTCGTTATGTCGTTCGTTCATTCACTATTTCGTTCGTTCGTTCGTTATTTCATTCGTTCTTGATTTCATTCGTTCGTTCATCCGTTATTTCTTTCGTTCATTCATTATTTCTTTCGTTCATTCATTATTTCGTTCGTTCGTTCATTCATTCGTTATATCGTTCGTTCGTTCGTTTGTTTATTTGTTTTTCGTTCGTTCCTTCGTTCATTCGCTGCTTATTTCATTCAATCATTCGTTCGTTCGTTATTTCGTTCCTGATTTCGTTCGTTAATTCGTTCGTTCGTTATTTCGTTGGGTCGTTCGTTATGTCGTTCGTTCGTTCGTTATTTCATTCGTTCTTGATTTCATTCGTTCGTTCATCCGTTATTTCTTTCGAACGAACGAAGGCGCGAACGAAAGGGCGAACGAACGAAAGAAATTACAATGAATGAACGAACGAACGAAAGAATGAATGAACGAACGAATGAACGAATGAACGAAATATCGAACGAACGAAAGAAAAAACGAACGAACACACGAAATAACGAACGAATGAAATAACGAACGAACGAAATAACGAATGAACAAACGAAGGAACGAAATAACGAACGAACGGAATACACAATGGACGAAAGAATGACTGAGCAAATGAACGAACGAAATAACGAACGAATGAAAGAAATAACGAAAGAACGAACGAATGAACGAAATAATGAGCGAAATAACGAACTAAATAGCGAACGAATGAACGAACGAACAAACGAAATAACGAATGAAACTCCGAAAGAGAAAAAGAACGATATAACGAACGAAAGACAAAAGAATGAACGAAAAAACGAACGAAATAACGAAAGAACGATCGAAATAACTAAATAACGAACGACCGGTCAGACGAATGAAATAACGAACAAACGAACGAAATCACAAACGAACGAAAGGACAACCGAACGAAATATCGAACGGACGAACGAACGAACGAAAGATTGAACGAACGAACGAATGAATGAGTGAAATAAGGAGAGAATGAACGAACGGACAAACGAATGAAATAAAGAACGAACAAATAACAAATGAACAAAGAAACGAACGAACGATATAACGTTCTTTCGTTCATTCGTTATTTTGTTCGATGGTTATTTCGTTCGTTCGTTATTTCATTCGTTCTTCCGTTCGTTCTTCTTTTTCTTTCATTCGTTATTTCGTTCGTTCGTTCGTTATTTCTTTCGTTCGTTCGTTATTTAGTTTGTTCGTTGTATCGTTAGTTCGGTCGTTCCTTCATAATTTCGTTCGTTCGTTGGTCATTTCATTCGTTCATCATTTCGTTCGTTCGTTGGTCATTTCGTTCGTTCTTTGGTCATTGCGTTCGTTCTTTGTTTCGATATTTCGTGCGTTTGTTCGTTCGTTCTTTGTTTCGTTCGTTCGACCGGTCGTTATTTCGTTTGTTCGTTATTTCGTTCGATTGTTCGTTCTTTCGTTCATTCTTTCGTTCATTCGTTATTTCGTTCGTTTATTCATTGGTTTGTTCTTTCGTTCGTTCATTCATTCATTATTTCGTTCCTGATTTCGTTCGTTAATTCGTTCGTTCGTTATTTCGTTGGGTCGTTCGTTATGTCGTTCGTTCGTTCGTTATTTCATTCGTTCTTGATCTCATTCGTTCGTTCATCCGTTATTTCTTTCGTTCATTCATTATTTCTTTCGTTCATTCATTATTTCGTTCGTTCGTTCATTCATTCGTTATATCGTTCGTTCGTTCGTTTGTTTATTTGTTTTTCGTTCGTTCCTTCGTTCATTCGCTGCTTATTTCATTCAATCATTCGTTCGTTCGTTCGATATTTCGTTCGTTCTTTCGTTCATTTGTTATTTCGTTCGTTTGTTCGTTATTTCTCTCGTTATTTCGTCTTTCGTTCGTTCTTTCGTTATTTCTTTCGTTCGTTCGTTATTTCGTTCGTTCATTTGCTCAGTCATTCTTTCGTCCATTGTGTATTCCGTTCGTTCCTTATTTCGTTCCTTCGTTTGTTCGTTCGTTCGTTATTTCATTTGTTCGTTATTTCGTTTGTTCGTTCGTTTTTTCTTTCGTTCGTTCGTTATTTCATTTGTTCGTTCATTCGTTCGTTCGTTCATTCATTCGTTCGTTCGCCATTTCGTTCGCGCCTTCGTTCGTTCGTTTGTTTTTTCGTTCGATCATTCGTTATTTCTATCACACTCTTGTTCGTTCCTTATTTCATTCATTCGTTCGTTCGTTCGTTCGTTCAATCTTTTGTCCGTTCCTTATTTCTTTCGTTCGTTCGTTTATTATATCGATTGATCAATCGTTCATCCATAATTTCGTTTTTTCGTTAATTCGTTCATTCGTTCTTTCGTTCATTCGTTATTTTGTTCGATCATTATTTCGTTCGTTCGTTATATCATTCGTTCTTTCGTTCGTTCGTTATTTCATTCGTCCTTTCTTTCGTTCTTCGTTTTCGTTCGTTCGTTATTTCGTTCGTTCGCTCGTTATTTCGTTCATTCGTTCGTATGTTCGTTCGTCCGGTAATTATGTCGTTCGTTCGATCAGTTTTTCGTTCATTCGTTATTTCGTTCATTCGTTATTTGGTTCGATCGTTACTTCGTTCGTTCGTGATTTCATTCGTTCTTTCGTTCGTTCATTCGTTATTTCATTCGTTCTTTCGTTCGTTCTTCTTTTTCGTTCGTTATTTCGTTCGTCGTTCGTTATTTCGTTCATTCGTTCGTACGTTCGTTCGTTATTTCGTTCGTCCGGTCATTATGTCGTTCGTTCGATCATTCTTTCGTTCATTCGTTATTTCGTTCGTTCGTTCGTTATTTCGTTCGTTCCTTCAAAATTTCATTCGTTTGTTCGTTCGTTCATTATTTCGTTCGTTCGATCGTTCGTTATTTCGTTCGTTCGACCGGTCGTTACTTCGTTTGTTCGTTATTTCATTCGATTGTTCGTTCTTTCCTTCATTCTTTCGTTCATTCATTCATTATCTCGTTCCTGATTTCTTTCGTTAATTCATTCGTTCGTTATTTCGTTGGGTCGTTCGTTATGTCGTTCGTTCGTTCGTTCATTCATTGTTTCGTTCGTTCATTCATTATTTCGTTCGTTCATTCGTTCGTTATATCGTTATTTCGTTTGTTTGTTCGTTATTTAGTTATTTCGATCGTTCTTTCGTTATTTCGTTCGTTTTTTCGTTCATTCTTTTGTCTTTCGTTCGTTATATCGTTCTTTTTTTCTTTCGGCCTTTCATTCGTTATTTCGTTTGTTCGTTCGTTCATTCGTTCGATATTTATTTCGTTATTTCCCTTGTTATTTCGTTCATTCCTTCTTTCGTTATTTCTTTCATTAGTTCGTTGTTTCGTTCGTTCTTTCTTTCGTTCGTTCGTTCGTTCGTTCGTTATTTCGTTCGTTCGTTCGTCCGTTCGTTCATTATTTCGTTCGCTCATTCGTTATGTCGTTCGTTCATTTGCTCAGTCATTCTTTCGTCCATTGTGTATTCCGTTCTTTCGTTATTTCGTTCCTTCGTTTCTTCGTTCGTTATTTCGTTCGTTGGTTATTTCATTCGTTCGTTATTTCGTTTGTTCGTTCGTTTTTTCTTTCGTTCGTTCGTTATTTCGTTTGTTCGTTCATTCGTTCGTTCGTTCATTCTTTCGTTCGTTCGCCATTTCGTTCGTTCGTTTGTTTTTTCGTTCGATCATTCGTTATTTCTATCGCACTCTTGTTCGTCCCTTACTTCATTCATTCGTTCGTTCGTTCGTTCGTTCGTTTGTTCGATCAATCTTTCGTTCGTTCCTTATTTCTTTCGTTCGTTTGTTCATTATTTCGTTTGATCGATCGTTCATCCATAATTTCGTTTCTTCGTTAATTCGTTCCTTCGTTCTTTTGTTCATTCGTTATTTTGTTCGATCGTTATTTCGTTCGTTCGTTATTTCATTCCTTCTTTCGTTCGTTCTTCTTTTTCGTTCGTTTGTTATTTCATTCGTTGTTTCGTTCGTTCGTTATTTCATTCGTTCTTTCGTTCGTTCTTCTTTTTCGTTCGTTCGTTATTTCGTTCGTTCGTTCGTTGTTTCGTTCATCCGGACATTATGTCGTTCGTTCGATCATTCTTTCGTTCGTTCGTTATTTCATTCGTTCTTTCGTTCGTTCTTCTTTTTCGTTCGTTCGTTATTTCGTTCGTCGATCGTTATTTCGTTCATTCGTTCGTACGTTCGTTCGTTATTTCGTTCGTCCGGTCATTATGTCGTTCGTTCGATCATTCTTTCGTTCATTCGTTATTTCGTTCGTTCGTTATTTATTTCGTTCGTTCCTTCATAATTTCGTTCGTTTGTTCGTTCTTTCGTCATTTCAATCGTTCGTTCGTCATTTCATTTGTTCGTCATTTCTTTCGTTCGTTGGTCATTTCGTTCGTTCGTTGGTCATTTCATTCGTTCATCATTTCGTTCGTTCGTTGGTCATTTCGTTCGTTCGTTGGTCATTGCGTTCGTTCGTTGTTTCGTTATTTCGTGCGTTTGTTCGTTCGTTGTTTCGTTCGTTCATTATTTCGTTCGTTCGATCGTTCGTTATTTCGTTCGTTCGACCGGTCGTTATTTCGTTTGTTCGTTATTTCGTTCGATTGTTCGTTCTTTCCTTCAATCTTTCATTCATTCATTATTTCGTTCGTTTATTCATTGGTTTGTTCGTTCGTTCGTTCATTCATTCATTATTTCGTTCCTGATTTCGTTCGTTATTTCGTTGGGTCGTTCGTTATGTCGTTCGTTCGTTTATTTCATTCGTTCTTGATTTCATTCGTTCGTTCGTCCGTTATTTCGTTCGTTCATTCATTATTTCTTTCGTTCATTCATTATTTCATCCATTCATTCGTTCGTTCGTTCGATATTTCGTTCGTTCTTTCGTTCATTTGTTATTTCGTTCGTTTGTTCGTTATTTCCCTCGTTATTTCGTCTTTCGTTCGTTCTTTCGTTATTTCTTTCGTTCGTTCGTTATTTCGTTCGTTCATTTGCTCAGTCATTCTTTCGTCCATTGTGTATTCCGTTCTTTCGTTATTTCGTTCCTTCGTTTGTTCGTTCGTTATTTCGTTCGTTGGTTATTTCATTCGTTCGTTATTTCGTTTGTTCGTTCGTTTTTTCTTTCGTTCGTTCGTTATTTCGTTTGTTCGTTCATTCGTTCGTTCGTTCATTCTTTCGTTCGTTCGCCATTTCGTTCGCGCCTTCGTTCGTTCGTTTGTTTTTTCGTTCGATCATTCGTTATTTCGATCGCACTCTTGTTCGTCCATTACTTCATTCATTCGTTCGTTCGTTCGTTCGTTCGTTTGTTCGTTCTATCTTTCGTTCGTTCCTTATTTCTTTCGTTCGTTTGTTCATTATTTCGTTTGATCGATCGTTCATCCATAATTTCGTTTCTTCGTTAATTCGTTCCTTCGTTCTTTTGTTCATTCGTTATTTTGTTCGATCGTTATTTCGTTCGTTCGTTATTTCATTCCTTCTTTCGTTCGTTCTTCTTTTTCGTTCGTTTGTTATTTCATTCGTTGTTTCGTTCGTTCGTTATTTCATTCGTTCTTTCGTTCGTTCTTCTTTTTCGTTCGTTCGTTATTTCGTTCGTTCGTTCGTTGTTTCGTTCATCCGGACATTATGTCGTTCGTTCGATCATTCTTTCGTTCGTTCGTTATTTCATTCGTTCTTTCGTTCGTTCTTCTTTTTCGTTCGTTCGTTATTTCGTTCGTCGATCGTTATTTCGTTCATTCGTTCGTACGTTCGTTCGTTATTTCGTTCGTCCGGTCATTATGTCGTTCGTTCGATCATTCTTTCGTTCATTCGTTATTTCGTTCGTTCGTTATTTATTTCGTTCGTTCCTTCATAATTTCGTTCTTTCGTCATTTCAATCGTTCGTTCGTCATTTCATTTGTTCGTCATTTCTTTCGTTCGTTGGTCATTTCGTTCGTTCGTTGGTCATTTCATTCGTTCATCATTTCGTTCGTTCGTTGGTCATTTCGTTCGTTCGTTGGTCATTGCGTTCGTTCGTTGTTTCGTTATTTCGTGCGTTTGTTCGTTCGTTCGTTGTTTCGTTCGTTCATTATTTCGTTCGTTCGATCGTTCGTTATTTCGTTCGTTCGACCGGTCGTTATTTCGTTTGTTCGTTATTTCGTTCGATTGTTCGTTCTTTCCTTCAATCTTTCATTCATTCATTATTTCGTTCGTTTATTCATTGGTTTGTTCGTTCGTTCGTTCATTCATTCATTATTTCGTTCCTGATTTCGTTCGTTATTTCGTTGGGTCGTTCGTTATGTCGTTCGTTCGTTTATTTCATTCGTTCTTGATTTCATTCGTTCGTTCGTCCGTTATTTCGTTCGTTCATTCATTATTTCTTTCGTTCATTCATTATTTCATCCATTCATTCGTTCGTTCGTTCGATATTTCGTTCGTTCTTTCGTTCATTTGTTATTTCGTTCGTTTGTTCGTTATTTCCCTCGTTATTTCGTCTTTCGTTCGTTCTTTCGTTATTTCTTTCGTTCGTTCGTTATTTCGTTCGTTCATTTGCTCAGTCATTCTTTCGTCCATTGTGTATTCCGTTCTTTCGTTATTTCGTTCCTTCGTTTGTTCGTTCGTTATTTCGTTCGTTGGTTATTTCATTCGTTCGTTATTTCGTTTGTTCGTTCGTTTTTTCTTTCGTTCGTTCGTTATTTCGTTTGTTCGTTCATTCGTTCGTTCGTTCATTCTTTCGTTCGTTCGCCATTTCGTTCGCGCCTTCGTTCGTTCGTTTGTTTTTTCGTTCGATCATTCGTTATTTCGATCGCACTCTTGTTCGTCCATTACTTCATTCATTCGTTCGTTCGTTCGTTCGTTCGTTTGTTCGTTCTATCTTTCGTTCGTTCCTTATTTCTTTCGTTCGTTTGTTCATTATTTCGTTTGATCGATCGTTCATCCATAATTTCGTTTCTTCGTTAATTCGTTCCTTCGTTCTTTTGTTCATTCGTTATTTTGTTCGATCGTTATTTCGTTCGTTCGTTATTTCATTCCTTCTTTCGTTCGTTCTTCTTTTTCGTTCGTTTGTTATTTCATTCGTTGTTTCGTTCGTTCGTTATTTCATTCGTTCTTTCGTTCGTTCTTCTTTTTCGTTCGTTCGTTATTTCGTTCGTTCGTTCGTTGTTTCGTTCATCCGGACATTATGTCGTTCGTTCGATCATTCTTTCGTTCGTTCGTTATTTCATTCGTTCTTTCGTTCGTTCTTCTTTTTCGTTCGTTCGTTATTTCGTTCATCGATCGTTATTTCGTTCATTCGATCGTACGTTCGTTCGTTATTTCGTTCGTACGGTCATTATGTCGTTCGTTCGATCATTCTTTCGTTCATTCGCTATTTCGTTCGTTCGTTATTTATTTCGTTCGTTCCTTCATAATTTCGTTCGTTTGTTCGTTCTTTCGTCATTTCCTTCGTTCGTTCGTCATTTCATTTGTTCGTCATTTCGTTCGTTCGTTGGTCATTTCGTTCGTTCGTTGGTCATTTCATTCGTTCATCATTTCTTTCGTTCGTTGGTCATTTCGTTCGTTCGTTGGTCATTGCGTTCGTTCGTTGTTTCGTTATTTCGTGCGTTTGTTCGTTCGTTCGTTGTTTCGTTCGTTCATTATTTCGTTCGTTCGATCGTTCGTTATTTCGTTCGTTCGACCGGTCGTTATTTCGTTTGTTCGTTATTTCGTTCGATTGTTCGTTCTTTCGTTCGATTGTTCGTTCTTTCGTTCATTCCTTCATTCATTCATTATTTCGTTCGTTTATTCATTGGTTTGTTCGTTCGTTCGTTCGTTCATTCATTATTTCGTTCCTGATGTCGTTCGTTATTTCGTTGGGTCGTTCGTTATGTCGTTCGTTCATTTGTTATTTCATTCGTTCTTGATTTCATTCGTTCGTTCGTCCGTTATTTCGTTCGTTCATTCATTATATCTTTCGTTCATTCATTATTTCGTTCGTTCGTTCATTCATTCGTTATATCGTTCGTTCGTTCGTTTGTTCATTTGATTTTCGTTCGTTCGTTCGTTCATTCGCTCCTTATTTCATCCATTCATTCGTTCGTTCGTTCGATATTTCGTTCGTTTGTTCGTTATTTCCCTCGTTATTTCGTCTTTCGTTCGTTCTTTCGTTATTTCTTTCGTTCGTTCGTTATTTCGTTCGTTCATTTGCTCAGTCATTCTTTCGTCCATTGTGTATTCCGTTCGTTGGTTATTTCGTTCCTTCGTTTGTTCGTTCGTTATTTCGTTCGTTGGTTATTTCATTCGTTTGTATTTCGTTTGTTCGTTCGTTTTTTCTTTCGTTCGTTCGTTATTTCGTTTGTTCGTTCATTCGTCCCGTTCGTTCATTCTTTCGTTCGTTCGCCATTTCATTCGCGCCTTCGTTCGTTCGTTATTTCGTTCATCCGCACATTATGTCCTTCGTTCGATCATTCTTTCGTTCATTCGTTATTTCTTTCATTCGTTATTTTGTTCGATCGTTATTTCGTTCGTTCGTTATTTCATTCGATCTTTAATTCGTTATTTTGTTCGATCGTTATTTCTTTCGTTCGTTATTTCATTCGTTCTTTCGTTCGTTCTTCTTTTTCGTTCATTCGTTATTTCGTTCGTCGATCGTTATTTCGTTCATTCGTTATTTCGTTCGTTCGTTATTTATTTCGTTCGTTCCTTCATAATTTCGTTCGTTTGTTCGTTCGTTCGTCATTTCCTTCGTTCGTTCGTCATTTCGTTTGTTCGTCATTTCGTTCGTTCGTTGGTCATTTCATTCGTTCATCATTTCGTTCGTTCGTTGGTCATTTCGTTCGTTCGTTGGTCATTGCGTTCGTTCGTTGTTTCGTTATTTCGTGCGGTTGTTCGTTCGTTCGTTGTTTCGTTGGTTCATTATTTCGTTCGTTCGATCGTTCGTTATTTCGTTCGTTCGACCGGTCGTTATTTCGTTTGTTCGTTATTTCGTTCGATTGTTCGTTCTTTCGTTCATTCTTTCATTCATTCATTATTTCGTTCGTTTATTCATTGGTTTGTTCGTTCGTTCGTTCATTCATTCATTATTTCGTTCCTGATTTCGTTCGTTATTTCGTTGGGTCGTTCGTTATGTCGTTCTTTCTTTTGTTATTTCATTCGTTCTTGATTTCATTCGTTCGTTCGTCCGTTATTTCGTTCGTTCATTCATTATTTCTTTCGTTCATTCATTATTTCGTTCGTTCGTTCATTCATTCGTTATATCGTTCGTTCGTTCGTTTGTTCATTTGTTTTTCGTTCCTTCGTTCATTCGCTCCTTATTTCATCCATTCATTCGTTCGTTCGTTCGATATTTCGTTCGTTCTTTCGTTCATTTGTTATTTCGTTCGTTTGTTCGTTATTTCCCTCGTTATTTCGTCTTTCGTTCGTTCTTTCGTTATTTCTTTCGTTCGTTCGTTATTTCGTTCGTTCATTTGCTCAGTCATTCTTTCGTCCATTGTGTATTCCATTCTTTCGTTATTTCGTTCCTTCGTTTGTTCGTTCGTTATTTCGTTCGTTGGTTATTTCATTCGTTCGTTATTTCGTTTGTTCGTTCGTTTTTTCTTTCGTTCGTTCGTTATTTCGTTTCTTCGTTAATTCGTTCCTTCGTTCTTTTGTTCATTCGTTATTTTGTTCGATCGTTATTTCGTTCGTTCGTTATTTCATTCGTTCTTTCGTTCGTTCTTCTTTTTCGTTCGTTCGTTATTTCATTCGTTGTTTCGTTCGTTCGTTATTTCATTCGTTGTTTCGTTCGTTCGTTATTTCATTCGTTCTTTCGTTCGTTCTTCTTTTTCGTTCGTTCGTTTTTTCTTTCGTTCGTTCGTTATTTCGTTTGTTCGTTCATTCGTTCGTTCGTTCATTCTTTCGTGCGTTCGCCATTTCGTTCGCGCCTTCGTTCGTTCGTTCATTATTTCGTTTGATCGATCGTTCATCCATAATTTCGTTTCTTCGTTAATTCGTTCCTTCGTTCTTTCGTTCATTCGTTATATTGTTGGATCGTTATTTCGTTCGTTCGTTATTTCATTCGTTCTTTCGGTCGTTCTTCTTTTTCGTTCGTTTTTTCGTTCGTTCTTCTTTTTCGTTCGTTCTTCTTTTTCGTTCGTTCGTTATTTCGTTCGTTCGCTCGTTATTTCGTTCATTCGTTCGAACGTTCGTTCGTCCGGTCATTATGTCGTTCATTCGATCATTCTTTCGTTCATTCGTTATTTTGTTCGATCGTTATTTCGTTCGTTCGTTATTTCATTCGTTATTTCGTTCGTTCTTCTTTTTCGTTCGTTCGTTATTTCGTTCCTCGCTCGTTATTTCGTTCATTCGTTCGTACGTTCGTTCGTTATTTCGTTCGTCCGGTCATTATGTCGTTCGTTCGATCATACTTTCGTTCATTCGTTATTTCGTTCGTTCGTTCGTTCCTTCATAATTTCGTTCGTTTGTTCGTTCGTTCGTCATTTCTTTCGTTCGTTCGTTATTTCGTTCGTTCGTTGGTCATTTCATTCGTTCATCATTTCGTTCGTTCGTCGGTCATTTCGTTCGTTCGTTGGTCATTGCGTTCGTTCGTTGTTTCGTTATTTCGTGCGTTTGTTCGTTCGTTCGTTGTTTCGTTCGTTCATTATTTCGTTCGTTCGATCGTTCGTTATTTCGTTCGTTCGACAGGTCGTTATTTCGTTTGTTCGTTATTTCGTTCGATTGTTCGTTCTTTCGTTCATTCTTTCGTTCATTCGTTATTTCTTTCGTTTATTCCTTGGTTTTTTCGTTCGTTCGTTCATTCATTCATTATCTCGTTCTTGATTTCGTTCGTTAATTCGTTCGTTCGTTATTTCGTTCGGTCGTTCGTTATGTCGGTCGTTCGTCCGTTATTTAGTTCATTCGTTCATTCATTTGTTATATCGTTCGTTTGTTCGTTTGTTCATTTGTTTTTCGTTCGTTCGATCGGTCTTTCGTTCTTTCGTTCGTTCGTTCGTTCGTTTTTCTTTCGTTCGTTCATTCAATGTTTCGTTCGTTCATTCATTATTTCGTTCGTTGATTCGTTCGTTATATCGTTATTTCGATTGTTCGTTCGTTATTTAGTTATTTCGATCGTTCTTTCGTTATTTCGTTCGTTTTTTCGTTCATTCTTTAGATCGTTCTATATTTCGTTCGTTCGTTATTTCATTCGTTTGTCCATTCGTTCATTCTCTCCATATTTAGCTCATTCATTCGTTCGTTCGTTCAATCTTTCATTCGTTCGTTCGTCCGTTCCAATTTCGTTCGGTTGTTCTTTCGTTCGTTTGTCATTTCGTTCGTTTGTCATTTCGTTCGTTTTTTCGTTATTTCATTCGTTTGTCCGGTCGTTCGTTTGTTCGTTCGTTCGTCCGTTCGTTCATTATTTCGTTCGCTCGTTCGTTATGTCGTTCGTTCGTCCGTTATTTCGTTCGTTCGTTCATTCATTATTTCGTTCGTTCATTCATTATTTCGTTCGTTCGTTCATTCGTTCGTTATATCGTTCGTTCGGTCGTTTGTTCATTTGTTTTTCGTTCGTTCGTTATTTCATTCGTTTGTTCGTTATTTCATTCGTTTGTCCGTTCGTTCATTTGCTCCTTATTTCATTCATTCGTTCGTTCGTTCGTTCGTTCGATATTTCGTTCGGTCTTTCGTTCGTTTGTTATTTCGTTCGTTTGTTCGTTATTTCATTCATTTGTCCGTTCGTTCGTTATTTCGTTCGATCGTTCTTTCGTTCTTTCGTTCGTTCGTTCGTTCGTTCGTTTTTCGTTCGATCGTTATTTCGTTCGTTCATTCATTGTTTCGTTCGTTCATTCATTATTTCGTTCGTTTATTCGTATGTTATATCGTTCGTTCTTTCGTTTGTTCATTTGTTTTTTCATTCTTTCATACGTTTTTTCGTTCATTCTTTTGTGTTTCGTTCGTTATATCGTTCTTTTTCTCTTTCGGCCTTTCATTCGTTATTTCGTTTGTTCGTTCGTTCATTCGTTCGCTATTTAGTTCGTTATTTCACTCGTTATTTCGTTCATTCGTTCGTTCTTTCGTTATTTCTTTCGTTCGTTCGTTATTTCGTTCGTTCATTTGCTCAGTCATTCTTTCGTCCATTGTGTATTCCGTTCGTTCGTTATTTCGTTCCTTCGTTTGTTTGTTCGTTATTTCGTTCGTTCGTTATTTTATTCGATCGTTATTTCGTTCGTTCAATCTTTCGTTCGTTCAATCTTTCGTTCGTTCCTTATTTCATTCATTCGTTCGTTAGTTCAATCTTTCGTTCTTTCCTTATTTATTCGTTCGTTCGTTCATTATTTCGTTCGTTCATTATTTCGTTTGATAGATCGTTCATCCATAATTTCGTTCGTTCGTTTCTTCGTTAATTCGTTCCTTCGTTCTTTCGTTCATTCGTTATTTTGTTCGATGGTTATTTCGTTCGTTCGTTATTTCATTCGTTCTTTCGTTCGTTCTCCTTTTTCGTTCGTCTGGTCATTATGTAGTTCGTTCGATCATTCTTTCGTATATTCGTTATTTCGTTCGTTCGTTCGTTATTTCGTTCGTTCGTTCGTTATTTAGTTTGTTCGTTTGGTGTATCGTCAGTTCGGTCGTTCATTCGTTCGTTATTTCGTTCGTTCCTTCATAATTTCGTTCGTTTTTTCGTTCGTTCGTCATTTCGTTCGTTCGTTGGTCATTTCATTCGTTCATCATTTCGTTCGTTCGTCGGTCATTTCGTTCGATCCTTGGTCATTGCGTTCGTTCGTTGTTTCGTTATTTCGCGCGTTTGTTCGTTCCTTCGTTGTTTCGTTCGTTCGACCGGTCGTTATTTCGTTTGTTTATTCCTTGGTTTTTTCGTTCGTTCGTTCATTCATTCATTATCTCGTTCCTGATTTCGTTCGTTCATTCATTATTTCTTTCGTTCATTCATGATTTCGTTCGTTCGTTCATTCATTCGTTGTATCGTTCGTTCGTTCGTTTGTTCATTTGTTTTTCGTTCGTTCGATCGGTCTTTCGTTCTTTCGTTCGTTCGTTCGTTCGTTTTCGTTCGTTCGTTCATTCATTGTTTCGTTCTTTCATTCATTATTTCGTTCGTTCATTCGTTCGTTATATCGTTATTTAGTTTGATCGTTCGTTCATTCTTTTGTCTTTCGTTCGGTATATCTTTCTTTTTTTCTTTCGGCCTTTCATTCGTTATTTCGTTTGTTCGTTCGTTCATTCTTTCGCTATTTAGTTCGTTATTTCGCTTGTTATTTCGTTCATTCCTTCGTTCCTTCGTTATTTCTTTCGTTCGTTCGTTATTTCGTTCGTTCTTTCTTTCGTTTGTTCGTTCGTTATTTCGTTCGTTCGTTCGTCCGTTCGTTCATTATTTCGTTCGCTCATTCGTTATGTCGTTCGTTCATTCACTATTTCGTTCGTTCGTTCATTCGTTCGTTATATCGTTCGTTCGTTTGTTTGTTCATTTGTTTTTCGTTTGTTCGTTATTTCATTCTTTTGTCCGTTCGTTCGTTATATCGTCCTATCGTTCTTTCGTTCATTCGTTCGTTCGTTCGTTCATTCGTTCGTTATATCTTTCGTTATTTCGTTTGTTCCTTCGTTCATTCTTTCGCTATTTAGTTCGTTATTTCGCTCATTATTTCGTTCATTCGTTCGTTCTTTCGTTATTTCTTTCATTCGTTCGTTATTTCGTTCATTCATTTGCTCGGTCATTCTTTCGTCCATTGTGTATTCCGTTCGTTCGTTATTTCGTTCCTTCGTTTGTTCGTTCGTTATTTCGTTCTTTCGTTATTTCGTTCGTTCGGTCGACTGTTATTTTGTTTGATCGTTCCTTCTTTAGATCGTTCGTTATTTCGTTCGTTCGTTATTTCATTCGTTTGTCCGTTCGTTCATTCTCTCCTTATTTCATTCATTCATTCGTTCGTTCGTTCAATCTTTCGTTCGTTCGTTCGTCCGTTCGATATTTCGTTCGGTTGTTCTTTCGTTCGTTTGTCATTTCGTTCGTTTGTTCGTTATTTCATTTGTTTGTCCGGTCGTTCGTTTGTTCGTTCGTTCGTCCGTTCGTTCATTATTTCGTTCGCTCGTTCGTTATGTCGTTCGTTCGTCCGTTATTTCGTTCGTTCGTTCATTCATCATTTCGTTCGTTCATTCATTATTTCGCTCGTTCGTTCATTCATTCGTTATATCGTTCGTTCGTTCGTTAATTTGTTCATTTGTTTTTCGTTCGTTCGTTATTTCATTCGTTTGTTCGTTATTTCATTCGTTTGTCCGTTCGTTCATTTGCTCCTTATTTCATTCATTCATTCGTTCGTTCGTTCGTTCTTTCGTTCGTTTGTTATTTCGTTCGTTTGTTCGTTATTTCATTCATTTGTCCGTTCGTTCGTTATTTCGTTCGATCGTTCTTTCGTTCTTTCGTTCGTTCGTTCGTTCGTTTTTCGTTCGATCGTTATTCCGTTCGTTCATTCATTGTTTCGTTCGTTCATTCATTATTTCGTTCGTTATTTATTTATTTCGATCGTTCTATCGTTATTTCATTCGTTTTTTCGTTCATTCTTTTGTCTTTCCTTCGTTATATCGTTCTTTTTCTCTTTCGGCCTTTCATTCGTTATTTCGTTTGTTCGTTCGTTCATTTGTTCGCTATTTAGTTCGTTATTTCGTTCATTTGCTAGTCATTCTTTCGTCCATTGTGTATTCCGTTCGTTCGTTATTTCGTTCCTTCGATTGTTCGTTCGTTATTTCGTTCGTTCGTTATTTCATTCGTTCGTTATTTCGTTTGTTCGTTATTTCGTTATTTCGTTTGTTCGTTCGTTATTTCGTTTGTTCGTTCGTTCGTTCGATCATTCGTTATTTCGTTCACACTCTTGTTCGTTCCTTATTTCATTCATTCGTTCGTTCGTTCGTTCGTTTGTTCATTTGTTTTTCGTTCGTTCGATCGGTCTTTCGTTCTTTCGTTCGTTCGTTCGTTCGTTTTTCGTTCGTTCGTTCATTCATTGTTTCGTTCGTTCATTCATTATTTCGTTCGTTCATTCGTTCGTTATATCGTTATTTCGTTTGTTCGTTCGTTATTTAGTTATTTCGATCGTTCTTTCGTTATTTCGTTCGTTTTTACGTTCATTCTTTTGTCTTTCGTTCGTTATATCGTTCTTTTTTTCTTTCGGCCTTTCATTCGTTATTTCGTTTGTTCGTTCGTTCATTCTTTCGATATTTAGTTCGTTATTTCGCTTGTTATTTCGTTCATTCGTTCGTTCGTTCAATCTTTCGTTCGTTCGTTCGTCCGTTCGATATTTCGTTCGGTTGTTCTTTCGTTCGTTTGTCATTTCGTTCGTTTGTTCGTTATTTCATTCGTTTGTCCGGTCGTTCGTTTGTTGGTTCGTTCGTCCGTTCGTTCATTATTTCGTTCGCTCGTTCGTTATGTCGTTCGTTCGTCCGTTATTTCGTTCGTTCATTCATTATTTCGTTCGTTTATTCATTATTTCGTTCGTTCGTTCATTCGTTCGTTATATCGTTCGTTCGTTCGTTTGTTCATTTGTTTTTCGTTCGTTATTTCATTCGTTTGTCCTTTCGTTCATTTGCTCCTTATTTCATTCATTCATTCGTTCGTTCGTTCGTTCGATATTTCGTTCGTTCTTTCGTTCGATTGTTATTTCGTTCGTTTGTTCGTTATTTCATTCATTTGTCCGTTCGTTCGTTATTTCGTTCGATCGTTCTTTCCTTCTTTCGTTCGTTCGTTCGTTCGTTCGTTTTTCGTTCGATCGTTATTTCGTTCGTTCATTCATTGTTTCGTTTGTTCATTCATTATTTCGTTCGTTTATTCGTATGTTATATCGTTCGTTTTTCGTTTGTTCATTTGTTTTTTCATTCTTTCGTTCGTTATTTCGATCGTTCTTTCGTTATTTCGTTCGTCTTTTCGTTCATTCTTTTGTCTTTCGTTCGTTATATCGTTCTTTTTTTCTTTCGGCCTTTCATTCGTTATTTCGTTCATTCGTTCGTTCTTTCGTTATTTCTTTCGTTCGTTCGTTATTTCGTTCGTTCTTTCTTTCGTTTGAACGTTCGTTCGTTCGTTATTTCGTTCGCTCATTCGTTATGTTATTCGTTCATTCACTATTTCGTTCGTTCAATCGTTCGTTATATCGTTCGTTCGTTTGTTTGTTCATTTGTTTTTCGTTCGTTCGTTATTTCATTCGTTTGTTCGTTATTTCATTCGTTTGTTCGTTATTTCATGCGTTTGTCCGTTTGTTCATTCGCTCCTTATTTCATTCATTCATTCGTTCGTTCGTTCGTTCGATATTTCGTTCGTTCTTTCGTTCGTTTGTTATTTCTTTCGTTTGTTCGTTATTTCATTCTTTTGTGCGTTCGTTCGTTATTTCGTTCGATCGTTCTTTCGTTCCTTCGTTCGTTCGTTCGTTCGTTTTTCGTTCGTTCGTTATTTCGTTCGTTCATTCATTGTTTCGTTCGTTCATTCATTATTTCGTTCGTTCATTCGTTCTTTATATCGTTCGTTATTTCGTTTGTTCGTTCGTTCATTCTTTCGCTATTTAGTTCGTTATTTCGCTCGTTATTTCGTTCATTCGTTCGTTCTTTCGTTATTTCCTTCGTTCGTTCATTTGCTCAGTCATTCTTTCGTCCATTGTGTATTCCGTTCGTTCGTTATTTCGTTCCTTCGTTTGTTCGTTCGTTATTTCGTTCGTTCGTTCGTTTGTTCATTTGTTTTTCGTTCGTTATTTCATTCGTTTGTTCGTTATTTCATTCGTTTGTCCGTTCGTTCATTTGCTCCTTATTTCATTCATTCATTCGTTCGTTCGTTCGTTCGATATTTCGTTCGTTCTTTCGTTCGTTTGTTATTTCGTTCGTTTGTTCGTTATTTCATTCATTTGTCTGTGCGTTCGTTATTTCGTTCGTTCGTCCGTTTGTTCTTCTGTTTTTCGTTCGTTCGTTATTTCATCTGTTTGTTCGTTATTTCATTCGTTTGTCCGTTCGTTCATTTCCTCCTTATTTCATTCATTCATTCGTTCGTTCGTTCGTTCGATATTTCGTTCGTTCTTTCGTTCGTTTGTTCGTTATTTCATTCATTTGTCCGTTCGTTCGTTATTTCCGTCGTTATTTCGTCTTTCGTTCGTTCGCTCTTTCGTTCGCGCATTCGTTCGTTCGTTTGTTTTTTCGTTCGATCATTCGTTATTTCGTTCACACTCTTGTTCGTTCCTTATTTCATTCATTCGTTCGTTCGTTCGTTCAATCTTTCGTTCGTTCAATCTTTCGTTCGTTCAATCTTTCGTTCGTTCGTTATTTCGTTCGTTCATTCGTTATTTAGTTTGTTCGTTCGGTGTATCGTTAGTTCGGTCGTTCATTCGTTCGTTATTTCGTTCGTTCCTTCATAATTTCGTTCGTTTTTTCGTTCGTTCGTCATTTCGTTCGTTCGTTGGTCATTTCATTCGTTCATCATTTCGTTCGTTCGTTGGTCATTTCGTTCGTTCGTTGGTCATTGCGTTCGTTCGTTGTTTCGTTATTTCGTGCGTTTGTTCGTTCGCTCGTTGTTTTGTTCGTTCATTATTTCGTTCGTTCGATCGTTCGTTATTTCGTTCGTTCGACCGGTCGTTATTTCGTTTGTTCGTTATTTCGTTCGATTGTTCGTTCTTTCGTTCATTCTTTCATTCATTCGATATTTCGTTCGTTTATTCATTGGTTTGTTCGTTCGTTCGTTCATTCATTCATTATTTCGTTCCTGATTTCGTTCGTTAATTCGTTCGTTCGTTATTTCGTTGGGTCGTTCGTTATGTCGTTCGTTCGTTCGTTATTTCATTCGTTCTTGATTTCATTCGTTCGTTCGTCCGTTATTTCATTCGTTCATTCATTATTTCTTTCGTTCATTCATTATTTCGTTTGTTCGTTCATTCATTCGTTATATCGTTCGTTCGTTCGTTTGTTCATTTGTTTTTCGTTCGTTCGTTCGTTCATTCGTTCCTTATTTCATTCATTCATTCGTTCGTTCGTTCGATATTTCGTTCGTTCTTTCGTTCATTTGTTATTTCGTTCGTTTGTTCGTTATTTCCCTCGTTATTTCGTCATTCGTTCGTTCTTTCGTTATTTCTTTCGTTCGTTCGTTATTTCGTTCGTTATTTCGTTTGTTCGTTCGATTTTTCTTTCGTTCGTTCGTTATTTCATTTGTCCGTTCATTCGTTCGTTCGTTCTTTCTTTCGTTCGTTCGCCGTTTCGTTCGCGCCTTCGTACGATCGTTTGTTTTTTCGTTCGATCATTCGTTATTTCTATCACACTCTTGTTCGTTCCTTATTTCATTCA
The DNA here is from genome assembly GCF_046866305.1 of Octopus bimaculoides. Taxonomy (NCBI): domain Eukaryota; kingdom Metazoa; phylum Mollusca; class Cephalopoda; order Octopoda; family Octopodidae; genus Octopus; species Octopus bimaculoides. Next base: position 38,271,453 of record NC_142933.1, on the reverse strand, counting down.
TACGTTCGTTCGTTCGTTCGTTCAATCTTTCGTTCGTTCCTTATTTCTTTCGTTCGTTCGTTCATTATTTCGATTGATCGATCAATCATCCATAATTTCGTTTCTTCGTTAATTCGTTCCTTCGTTCTTTATTTCATTCGTTATTTTGTTCGATCGTAATTTCGTTCGTTCGTTATTTCATTCGTTCTTTCGTTCGTTAATCTTTTTCGTTCGTTCGTTATTTCATTCGTTCTTTCGCTCGTTATTTCATTCATTCGTTCGTACGTTCGTTCGTTACTTCGTTCGTTCGGTCATTATGTCGTTCGTTCGATCATTCTTTCGTTCATTCGTTATTTCGTTCATTCGTTGTTTTGTTCGATCGTTATTTCGATCGTTCGTTGTTTCGTTATTTCGTGCGTTTGTTCGTTCGTTCGTTGTTTCGTTCGTTCATTGTTTCGTTCGTTCGATCGTTCGTTATTTCGTTCGTTCGACCGGTCGTTATTTCGTTTGTTCGTTCGTTCATTCATTCATGATCTCGTTCCTGATTTCGTTCGTTAATTCATTCGTTCGTTATTTCGTTGGGTCGTTCGTTATGTCGTTCGTTCGTTCGTTATTTCATTCGTTGTCGATTTCATTCGTTCGTTCGTCCGTTATTTTATTCGTTCATTCATTATTTCTTTCGTTCGTTCATTATTTCGTTCGTTCATTCGTTCGTTATATTGTTATTTCGTTTGTTCGTTCGTTATTTAGTTATTTCGATCATTCTTTCGTTATTTCGTTCGTTTTGCGTTCATTCTTTTGTCTTTCGTTCGTTATATCGTTCTTTTTTTCTTTCGGCCTTTCATTCGTCATTTCGTTTGTTCGTTCGTTCATTCTTTCGCTATTTAGTTCGTTATTTCGCTTGTTATTTCGTTCATTCCTTCGTTCTTTCGTTATTTCTTTCGTTCGTTCGTTATTTCGTTCGTTCATTTGCTCAGTCATTCTTTCGTTTATTGTGTATTCCGTTCGTTCGTTATTTCGTTCCTTCGTTTGTTCGTTCGTTATTTCGTTCGTTCGTTATTTCGTTCGTTCTTTCTTTCATTCGTTCGTTCGTTATTTCGTTCGTTCGTTCGTTCATTCGTCCGTTCATTCATTATTTCGTTCGCTCATTCGTTATGTCGTTCGTTCATTCACTATTTCGTTCGTTCGTTCATTCGTTCGTTATATCGTTCGTTCGTTTGTTTGTTCATTTGTTTTTCGTTCGTTCGTTATTTCATTCGTTTGTTCGTTATTTTATTCGTTTGTTCGTTATTTCAGGCGTTTGTCCGTTTGTTCATTCGCTCCTTATTTCATTCATTCATTCGTTCGTTCGTTCATTCGATATTTCGTTATTTCTTTCGTTCGTTCGTTATTTCGTTCGTTCATTTGCTCAGTCATTCTTTCGTCCATTGTGTATTCCGTTCGTTCGTTATTTCGTTCCTTCGTTTGTTCGTTCGTTAGTTATTTTATTCGTTCGTTATTTCGTTTGTTCGTTCGTTTTTTCTTTCGTTCGTTCATTCTTTCGTTCGTTCTACTTTTTCGTTCGTTCGTTATTTCGTTCGTCCGGTCATTATGTCGTTCGTTCGATCATTCTTTCGTTCATTCGTTATTTCGTTCGTTCGTTCGTTATTTCGTTCGTTCGTTCGTTATTTAGTTTTTTCGTTCGGTGTATCGTTAGTTCGGTCGTTCATTCGTTCGTTATTTCGTTCGTTCCTTCATAATTTCGTTCGTTTTTTCGTTCGTTCGTCATTTCGTTCGTTCGTTCGTCATTTCGTTCGTTCGTTCGACATTTCATTCGTTCATCATTTCGTTCGTTCGTTGGTCATTTCGTTCGTTCGTTGGTCATTGCGTTCGTTCGTTGTTTCGTTCGTTCATTATTTCGTCCGTTCGATCGTTCGTTATTTCGTTCGTTCGACCGGTCGTTGTTTCGTTTGATCGTTATTTCGTTCGATTGTTCGTTCTTTCGTTCATTCGTTCGTTCATTCTTTCGCTATTTAGTTCGTTATTTCGGTTGTTATTCCGTTCATTCGTTCGTTCTTTCGTTATTTCTTTCGTTCATTCGTTATTTTGTTCGATGGTTCTTTCGTTCGTCCGTTATTTCATTCGTTCTTTCGTTCGTTCAACTTTTTCGTTCGTTCAACTTTTTCGTTCGTTCGTTATTTAGTTTTTTCGTTCGGTGTATCGTTAGTTCGGTCGTTCATTCGTTTGTTCATTTGTTTTTCGTTCGTTCGTTCGTTCATTCGCTCCTTAATTCATTCATTCATTCGTTTTTTCGTTCGGTGTATCGTTCGTTCGGTCGTTCATTCGTTTGTTCATTTGTTTTTCGTTCGTTCGTTCGTTCATTCGCTCCTTATTTCATTCATTCATTCGTTCGTTCGTTCGATATTTCGTTCGTTCTTTCGTTCATTTGTTATTTCGTTCGTTTGTTCGTTATTTGCCTCGTTATTTCGTCTTTCGTTTGTTCTTTCGTTATTTCTTTCGTTCGTTCGTTATTTCGTTCGTTCATTTGCTCAGTCATTCTTTCGTCCATTGTGTATTCCGTTCGTTCGTTATTTCGTTCCTTCGTTTGTTCGTTCGTTCGTTATTTTATTCGTTCGTTATTTCGTTTGTTCGTTCGTTTTTTCTTTCGTTCGTTCGTTATGTCGTTTGTTCGTTCAATCATTCGTTCGTTCATTCTTTCGTTCGTTCTACTTTTTCGTTCGTTCGTTATTTCTTTCGTCCGGTCATTATGTCGTTCGTTCGATCATTCTTTCGTTCATTCCTTATATCGTTCGTTCGTTCGTTATTTCGTTCGTTCGTTCGTTATTTAGTTTTTTCGTTCGGTGTATCGTTAGTTCGGTCGTTCATTCGTTCGTTATTTCGTTCGTTCGTTTGTTTGTTCATTTGTTTTTCGTTCGTTCGTTATTTCGTTCGTTTGTTCGTTATTTTATTCGTTTGTTCGTTATTTCATGCGTTTGTCCGTTTGTTCATTCGCTCCTTATTTCATACATTCATTCGTTCGTTCGTTTGTCATTTCGTTCGTTCGTCCGTTCGTTCATTATTTCGTTCGCTCGTTCGTTATGTCGTTCGTTCTTTCGTTCATTCATTATTTCGTTCGTTCATTCATTATTTCGTTCAATCGTTCATTCATTCGTTATATCGTTCGTTCGTTCGTTCGATATTTCGTTCGTTCTTTTGTTCGTTTGTTATTTCGTTCGTTTGTTCGTCATTTCATTCATTTGTCCGTTCGTTCGTTATTTCGTTCGATCTTTCTTTCGTTCTTTCGTTCGTTCGTTCGTTCGTACGTTCGTTTTTCGTTCGTTCGTTATTTCGTTCGTTCATTCATTGTTTCGTTCGTTCATTCATTATTTCGTTCTTTTATTCGTATGTTATATCGTTCGTTCTTTCGTTTGTTCATTTGTTTTTTCATTCTTTCGTTCGTTATTTCGTTTGTTCGTTCGTTATTTAGTTATTTCGATCGTTCTTTCGTTATTTCATTCGTTCGTTCGTTATTTCGTTCGTTCATTTGCTCAGTCATTCTTTCGTCCATTGTGTATTCCGTTCGTTCGTTATTTCGTTCCTTCGTTTGTTCGTTCGTTAGTTATTTTATTCGTTCGTTATTTCGTTTGTTCGTTCGTTTTTTCTTTCGTTCGTTCATTCTTTCGTTCGTTCTACTTTTTCGTTCGTTCGTTATTTCGTTCGTCCGGTCATTATGTCGTTCGTTCGATCATTCTTTCGTTCATTCGTTATTTCGTTCGTTCGTTCGTTATTTCGTTCGTTCGTTCGTTATTTAGTTTTTTCATTCGGTGTATCGTTAGTTCGGTCGTTCATTCGTTCGTTATTTCGTTCGTTCCTTCATAATTTCGTTCGTTTTTTCGTTCGTTCGTCATTTCGTTCGTTCGTTCGACATTTCATTCGTTCATCATTTCGTTCGTTCGTTGGTCATTTCGTTCGTTCGTTGGTCATTGCGTTCGTTCGTTGTTTCGTTCGTTCATTATTTCGTTCGTTCGATCGTTCGTTATTTCGTTCGTTCGACCGGTCGTTGTTTCGTTTGATCGTTATTTCGTTCGATTGTTCGTTCTTTCGTTCATTCGTTCGTTCATTCTTTCGCTATTTAGTTCGTTATTTCGGTTGTTATTCCGTTCATTCGTTCGTTCTTTCGTTATTTCTTTCGTTCATTCGTTATTTTGTTCGATGGTTCTTTCGTTCGTCCGTTATTTCATTCGTTCTTTCGTTCGTTCAACTTTTTCGTTCGTTCAACTTTTTCGTTCGTTCGTTATTTAGTTTTTTCGTTCGGTGTATCGTTAGTTCGGTCGTTCATTCGTTTGTTCATTTGTTTTTCGTTCGTTCGTTCGTTCATTCGCTCCTTAATTCATTCATTCATTCGTTTTTTCGTTCGGTGTATCGTTCGTTCGGTCGTTCATTCGTTTGTTCATTTGTTTTTCGTTCGTTCGTTCGTTCATTCGCTCCTTATTTCATTCATTCATTCGTTCGTTCGTTCGATATTTCGTTCGTTCTTTCGTTCATTTGTTATTTCGTTCGTTTGTTCGTTATTTGCCTCGTTATTTCGTCTTTCGTTTGTTCTTTCGTTATTTCTTTCGTTCGTTCGTTATTTCGTTCGTTCATTTGCTCAGTCATTCTTTCGTCCATTGTGTATTCCGTTCGTTCGTTATTTCGTTCCTTCGTTTGTTCGTTCGTTCGTTATTTTATTCGTTCGTTATTTCGTTTGTTCGTTCGTTTTTTCTTTCGTTCGTTCGTTATGTCGTTTGTTCGTTCAATCATTCGTTCGTTCATTCTTTCGTTCGTTCTACTTTTTCGTTCGTTCGTTATTTCTTTCGTCCGGTCATTATGTCGTTCGTTCGATCATTCTTTCGTTCATTCGTTATATCGTTCGTTCGTTCGTTATTTCGTTCGTTCGTTCGTTATTTAGTTTTTTCGTTCGGTGTATCGTTAGTTCGGTCGTTCATTCGTTCGTTATTTCGTTCGTTCGTTTGTTTGTTCATTTGTTTTTCGTTCGTTCGTTATTTCGTTCGTTTGTTCGTTATTTTATTCGTTTGTTCGTTATTTCATGCGTTTGTCCGTTTGTTCATTCGCTCCTTATTTCATACATTCATTCGTTCGTTCGTTTGTCATTTCGTTCGTTCGTCCGTTCGTTCATTATTTCGTTCGCTCGTTCGTTATGTCGTTCGTTCTTTCGTTCATTCATTATTTCGTTCGTTCATTCATTATTTCGTTCAATCGTTCATTCATTCGTTATATCGTTCGTTCGTTCGTTCGATATTTCGTTCGTTCTTTTGTTCGTTTGTTATTTCGTTCGTTTGTTCGTCATTTCATTCATTTGTCCGTTCGTTCGTTATTTCGTTCGATCTTTCTTTCGTTCTTTCGTTCGTTCGTTCGTTCGTACGTTCGTTTTTCGTTCGTTCGTTATTTCGTTCGTTCATTCATTGTTTCGTTCGTTCATTCATTATTTCGTTCTTTTATTCGTATGTTATATCGTTCGTTCTTTCGTTTGTTCATTTGTTTTTTCATTCTTTCGTTCGTTATTTCGTTTGTTCGTTCGTTATTTAGTTATTTCGATCGTTCTTTCGTTATTTCATTCGTTCTTTCGTTCATTCTTTTGTCCTTCGTTCGTTATATCGTTCTTTTTCTCTTTCGGCCTTTCATTCGTTCGCTATTTAGTTCGTTATTTCGCTCGTTATTTCGTTCATTCGTTCGTTCTTTCGTTATTTCTTTCGTTCGTTCGTTATTTCGTTCGTTCATTTGCTCAGTCATTCTTTCGTCCATTGTGTATTCCGTTCGTTCGTTATTTCGTTCCTTCGTTTGTTCGTTGTTATTTCGTTGGATCGTTATTTCATTCGTTCGTTATTTCGTATGTTCGTTCGTTTTTTCTTTCGTTCGTTCGTTTTTTCTTTCGTTCGTTCGTTATTTCGTTTATTTGTTCATTCGTTCGTTCGTTCATCCTTTTGTTCGTTCGTTCATTCATTGTAATTTCTTTCGTTCGTTCGCCCTTTCGTTCGCGCTTTCGTTCGTTCGTTTGTTTTTTCGTTCGATCATTCGTTATTTCGTTCACACTCTTGTTCGTTCCTTATTTCATTCATTCGTTCGTTCGTTCGTTCAATCTTTCGTTCGTTCAATCTTTCGTTCGTTCCTTATTTCTTTCGTTCGTTCGTTCCTTATTTCGTTCGTTCATTTTTTCGTTTGATCGATCGTTCATCCATAAATTCGTTCGTTCGTTTCTTCGTTAATTCGTTCCTTCGTTCTTTCGTTCATTCGTTATTTTGTTCGATGGTTATTTCGTTCGTTCCTTATTTCATTCATTCGTTCGTTCGTTCGTTCAATCTTTCGTTCGTTCCTTATTTCTATCGTTCGTTCGTTCATTCCTTATTTCGTTCGTTTATTATTTCGTTTGATCGATCGTTCATCCATAATTTTGTTCGTTCGTTTCTTCGTTAATTCGTTCCTTCGTTCTTTCGTTCATTCGTTATTTTGTTCGATGGTTATTTCGTTCGTTCGTTTTTTCGTTCGTTCGTCATTTCGTTCGTTCGTTCGTCATTTCGTTCGTTCGTTGGTCATTTCATTCGTTCATCATTTCGTTCGTTCGTTGGTCATTTCGTTCGTTCGTTGGTCATTGCGTTCGTTCTTTGTTTCGTTATTTCGTGCGTTTGTTCGTTCGTTCGTTGTTTCGTTCGTTCATTATTTCGTTCGTTCGATCGTTCGTTATTTCGATCGTTCGACCGGTCGTTATTTCGTTTGTTCGTTATTTCGTTCGATTGTTCGTTCTTTCGTTCATTCTTTCGTTAATTCGTTATTTCGTTCGTTTATTCATTGGTTTGTTCGTTCGTTCGTTCATTCATTCATTATTTCGTTCCTGAATTCTTTCGTTAATTCGTTCGTTCGTTATTTCGTTCCTTCGTTTGTTCGTTCGTTATTTCGTTTCTTCGTTTGTTCGTTCGTTGTTTCGTTCGTTCGTTATTTCATTCGTTCGTAATTTCGTTTGTTCGTTCGTTTTTTCTTTCGTTCGTTCGTTATTTCGTATGTTCGTTCATACGTTCGTTCATACGTTCGTTCAATCTTTCCTTCGTTCCTTATTTCTTTCGTTCGTTTGTTCATTATTTCGTTTGATCGATCGTTCATCCATAATTTCGTTTCTTCGTTAATTCGTTCCTTCGTTCTTTTGTTCTTTCGTTATTTTGTTCGATCGTTATTTCGTTCGTTCGTTATTTCATTCGTTCTTTCGTTCGTTCTTCTTTTTCGTTCGTTCGTTATTTCATTCGTTCTTTCGTTCGTTCGTTATTTCATTCGTTCTTTCGTTCGTTCTTCTTTTTCGTTCGTTTGTTATTTCGTTCGTTTGCTCCTTATTTCGTTCATTCGTTCGTACGTTCGTTCGTTATTTCGTTCGTCCGGTCATTATGTCGTTCGTTCCTTCATAATTTCGTTCGTTTGTTCTTTCGTTCGTCATTTCTTTCGTTCGTTCGTCATTTCGTTCGTTCGTCATTTCGTTCGTTCGTTGGTCATTCCATTCGTTCATCATTTCGTTCGTTCGTCGGTCATTTCGTTCGTTCGTTGGTCATTGCGTTCGTTCGATGTTTCGTTATTTCGTGCGTTTGTTCGTTCGTTCGTTGTTTCGTTCGTTCATTATTTCGTTCGTTCGTTCATTCGTTCGTTATATCGTTCGTTCGTTTGCTTGTTCATTTGTTTTTCATTCGTTTGTTCGTTATTTTATTCGTGTGTTCGTTATTTCATGCGTTTGTCCGTTTGTTCATTCGCTCCTTATTTCATTCATTCATTCGTTCGTTCGTTCATTCGATATCTCGTTCGTTCGTTCGATATTTCGTTCGTTCTTTCGTTCCTTTGTTATTTCTTTCGTTTGTTCGTTATTTCATTCTTTTGTCCGTTCGTTCGTTATTTCATTCGATCGTTCGTTTGTTCCTTCGTTCGTTCGTTCGTTCGTTTTTCGTTCGTTCGTTATTTCGTTCGTTCATTCATTGTTTCGTTCGTTCATTCATTATTTCGTTCGTTCATTCGTTCGTTATATCGTTCGTTATTTCGTTTGTTCGTTCGTTCATTCTTTCGCTATTTAGTTCGTTATTTCGCTCGTTATTTCGTTCATTCGTTCGTTCTTTCGTTATTTCCTTCGTTCCTTCGTTATTTCGTTCGTTCGTTCGTTCGTCCGTTCGATATCTCGTTCGGTTGTTCTTTCGTTCGTTTGTCATTTCGTTCGTTTGTTCGTTATTTCATTCGTTTTTCCGGTCGTTCGTTTGTTCGTTCGTTCGTCCGTTCGTTCATTATTTCGTTCGCTCGTTCGTTATGTCGTTCGTTCGTCCGTTATTTCGTTCGTTTGTTATTTGGTTCGTTTGTTATTTCGTTCGTTTGTTCGTTATTTCATTCATTTGTCCGTTCGTTCATTTGCTCCTTATTTCATTCATTCATTCGTTCGTTCGTTCGTTCGATATTTCGTTCGTTCTTTCGTTCGTTTGTTCGTTATTTCATTCATTTGTCCGTTCGTTCGTTTTTCGTTCGATCGTTATTTCGTTCGTTCATTCATTATTTCGTTCGTTCGTTCATTCGTTCGTTATATCGTTCGTTCGTTTGTTTGTTCATTTGTTTTTCGTTCGTTCGTTATTTCATTCGTTTGTTCGTTATTTTATTCGTGTGTTCGTTATTTCATGCGTTTGTCCGTTTGTTCATTCGCTCCTTATTTCATTCATTCATTCGTTCGTTCGTTCATTCGATATCTCGTTCGTTCGTTCGATATTTCGTTCGTTCTTTCGTTCCTTTGTTATTTCTTTCGTTTGTTCGTTATTTCATTCTTTTGTCCGTTCGTTCGTTATTTCATTCGATCGTTCGTTTGTTCCTTCGTTCGTTCGTTCGTTCGTTTTTCGTTCGTTCGTTATTTCGTTCGTTCATTCATTGTTTCGTTCGTTCATTCATTATTTCGTTCGTTCATTCGTTCGTTATATCGTTCGTTATTTCGTTTGTTCGTTCGTTCATTCTTTCGCTATTTAGTTCGTTATTTCGCTCGTTATTTCGTTCATTCGTTCGTTCTTTCGTTATTTCCTTCGTTCCTTCGTTATTTCGTTCGTTCGTTCGTTCGTCCGTTCGATATCTCGTTCGGTTGTTCTTTCGTTCGTTTGTCATTTCGTTCGTTTGTTCGTTATTTCATTCGTTTTTCCGGTCGTTCGTTTGTTCGTTCGTTCGTCCGTTCGTTCATTATTTCGTTCGCTCGTTCGTTATGTCGTTCGTTCGTCCGTTATTTCGTTCGTTTGTTATTTGGTTCGTTTGTTATTTCGTTCGTTTGTTCGTTATTTCATTCATTTGTCCGTTCGTTCATTTGCTCCTTATTTCATTCATTCATTCGTTCGTTCGTTCGTTCGATATTTCGTTCGTACTTTCGTTCGTTTGTTATTTCGTTCGTTTGTTCGTTATTTCATTCATTTGTCCGTTCGTTCGTTTTTCGTTCGATCGTTATTTCGTTCGTTCATTCATTATTTCGTTCGTTCGTTCATTCGTTCGTTATATCGTTCGTTCGTTTGTTTGTTCATTTGTTTTTCGTTCGTTCGTTATTTCATTCGTTTGTTCGTTATTTTATTCGTGTGATTGTTATTTCATGCGTTTGTCCGTTTGTTCATTCGCTCCTTATTTCATTCATTCATTCGTTCGTTCGTTCATTCGATATTTCGTTCGTTCTTTCGATATTTCGTTCGTTCTTTCGTTCGTTTGTTATTTCTTTCGTTTGTTCGTTATTTCATTCTTTTGTCCGTTCGTTCGTTATTTCGTTCGATCGTTCTTTTGTTCCTTCGTTCGTTCGTTCGTTCGTTTTTCGTTCGTTCGTTATTTCGTTCGTTCATTCATTGTTTCGTTCGTTCATTCATTATTTCGTTCGTTCATTCGTTCGTTATTTAGTTATTTCGATCGTTCTTTCGTTATTTCTTTCGTTCGTTCGCCCTTTCGTTCGCGCCTTCGTTCGTTCGTTTGTTTTTTCGTTCGATCATTCGTTATTTCGTTCACACTATTGTTCGTTCCTTATTTCATTCATTCATTCGTTCGTTCGTTCAATCTTTCGATCGTTCAATCTTTCGTTCGTTCCTTATTTCATTCATTCGTTCGTTCGTTCGTTCAATCTTTCGTTCGTTCCTTATTTCTTTCGTTCGTTCGTTCCTTATTTCGTTCGTTCATTATTTCGTTTGATTGATCGTTCATCCATAATTTGGTTCGTTCGTTTCTTCGTTAATTCGTTCCTTCGTTCTTTCGTTCATTCGTTATTTTGTTCGATGGTTATTTCGTTCGTCCGTTATTTCATTCGTTCTTTCTTTCGTTCTACTTTTTCGTTCGTTCGTTATTTCGTTCGTCCGGTCATTATGTCGTTCGTTCGATCATTCTTTCGTTCATTCGTTATTTCGTTCGTTCGTTCGTTATTTCGTTCGTTCGTTCGTTATTTAGTTTTTTTCGTTCGGTGTATCGTTAGTTCGGTCGTTCATTCGTTCGTTATTTCGTTCGTTCCTTCATAATTTCGTTCGTTTTTTCGTTCGTTCGTCATTTCGTTCGTTCGTTCGTCATTTCGTTCGTTCATTCGACATTTCATTCGTTCATCATTTCGTTCGTTCGTTCGTTCGTTCGATATTTCTTTCATTCTTTCGTTCATTTGTTATTTCGTTCGTTTGTTCGTTATTTGACTCGTTATTTCGTCTTTCGTTCGTTCTTTCGTTATTTCTTTCGTTCGTTCGTTATTTCGTTCGTTCATTTGCTCAGTCATTCTTTCGTCCATTGTGTATTCCGTTCGTTCGTTATTTCGTTCCTTCGTTTGTTCGTTCGTTCGTTATTTTATTCGTTCGTTATTTCGTTTGTTCGTTCGTTTTTTCTTTCGTTCGTTCATTCTTTCGTTCGTTCTACTTTTTCGTTCGTTCGTTATTTCGTTCGTCCGGTCATTATGTCGTTCGTTCGATCATTCTTTCGTTCATTCGTTATTTCGTTCGTTCGTTCGTTATTTCGTTCGTTCGTTCGTTATTTAGTTTTTTCGTTCGGTGTATCGTTAGTTCGGTCGTTCATTCGTTCGTTATTTCGTTCGTTCCTTCATAATTTCGTTCGTTTTTTCGTTCGTTCTTCATTTCGTTCGTTCGTTCGACATTTCATTCGTTCATCATTTCGTTCGTTCGTTGGTCATTTCGTTCGTTCGTTGGTCATTGCGTTCGTTCGTTGTTTCGTTCGTTCATTATTTGGTTCGTTCGATCGTTCGTTATTTCGTTCGTTCGACCGGTCGTTGTTTCGTTTGATCGTTATTTCGTTCGATTGTTTGTTCTTTCGTTCGTTCGAACGTTCGTTATTTCGTTCGTTCGACCGGTCGTTATTTCGGTTGTTATTCCGTTCATTCGTTCGTTCTTTCGTTATTTCTTTCGTTCATTCGTTATTTTGTTCGATGGTTATTTCGTTCGTCCGTTATTTCATTCGTTCTTTCGTTCGTTCAACTTTTTCGTTCGTTCGTTATTTAGTTTTTTCGTTCGGTGTATCGTTAGTTCGGTCGTTCATTCGTTTGTTCATTTGTTTTTCGTTCGTTCGTCCGTTCATTCGCTCCTTATTTCATTCATTCATTCGTTTTTTCGTTCGGTGTATCGTTCGTTCGGTCGTTCATTCGTTTGTTCATTTGTTTTTCGTTCGTTCGTTCGTTCATTCGCTCCTTATTTCATTCATTCATTCGTTCGTTCGTTCGATATTTCGTTCGTTCTTTCGTTCATTTGTTATTTCGTTCGTTTGTTCGTTATTTGCCTCGTTATTTCGTCTTTCGTTCGTTCTTTCGTTATTTCTTTCGTTCGTTCGTTATTTCGTTCGTTCATTTGCTCAGTCATTCTTTCGTCCATTGTGTATTCCGTTCGTTCGTTATTTCGTTCCTTCGTTTGTTCGTTCGTTCGTTATTTTATTCGTTCGTTATTTCGTTTGTTCGTTCGTTTTTTCTTTCGTTCGTTCGTTATGTCGTTTGTTCGTTCAATCATTCGTTCGTTCATTCTTTCGTTCGTTTTACTTTTTCGTTCGTTCGTTATTTCTTTTCTCCGGTCATTATGTCGTTCGTTCGATCATTCTTTCGTTCATTCGTTATATCGTTCGTTCGTTCGTTATTTCGTTCGTTCGTTCGTTATTTAGTTTTTTCGTTCGGTGTATCGTTAGTTCGGTCGTTCATTCGTTCGTTATTTCGTTCGTTCGTTTGTTTGTTCATTTGTTTTTCGTTCGTTCGTTATTTCGTTCGTTTGTTCGTTATTTTATTCGTTTGTTCGTTATTTCATGCGTTTGTCCGTTTGTTCATTCGCTCCTTATTTCATTCATTCATTCGTTCGTTCGTTCGTTCGTTATTTCGTTCGATCGTTCTTTCGTTCCTTCCTTCGATTGTTCGTTCGTTTTTCGTTCGTTATTTCGTTCGTTCATTCATAGCTTCGTTCGTTCATTCATTATTTCGTTCGTTCCTTCGTTCGTTATATCGTTCGTTATTTCGTTTGTTGGTTCGTTCATTCTTTCGCTATTAATTCGTTATTTCGCTCGTTATTTCTTTCATTCGTTCGTTCTTTCGTTATTTCCTTCGTTCATTTGCTCATTCATTCTTTCGTTCATTGTGTATTCCGTTCGTTCGTTATTTCGTTCCTTCGTTTGTTCGTTCGTTATTTCGTTCTTTCGTTATTTCGTTCGTTCATTATTTCGTTCGTTCGATCGTTCGTTATTTCGTTCGTTCGACCGGTCGTTATTTCGTTTGTTCGTTATTTCGTTCGATTGTTCGTTCTTTCGTTCATTCTTTCGTTCATTCGTTATTTCGTTCGTTTATTCATTGGTTTGTTCGTTCGTTCGTTCATTCATTCATTATTTTGTTCCTGATTTCGTTCGTTAATTCGTTAGTTCGTTATTTCGTTGGGTCGTACGTTATGTCTTTCGTTCGTTTATTCGTTCTTGATTTCATTCGTTCGTTCGTCCGTTATTTCGTTCGTTCATTCATTATTTCTTTCGTTCATTCATTATTTCGTTCGTTCGTTCATTCATTCGTTATATCGTTCGTTCGTTCGTTTGTTCATTTGTTTTTCGTTCGTTTGTTCGTTCATTCGCTCCTTATTTCATTCATTCATTCGTTCGTTCGTTCGTTCTTTCGTTCATTTGTTATTTCGTTCGTTTGTTCGTTATTTCCCTCGTTTTTTCGTCTTTCGTTCGTTCTTTCGTTATTTCTTTCGTTCGTTCGTTATTTCGTTCGTTCATTTGCTCAGTCATTCTTTCGTCCATTATGTATTCCGTTCGTTCGTTATTTCGTTCCTTCGTTTGTTCGTTTGTTCGTTATTTCGTTCGTCCGGTCGTTATGTCGTTCGTTCGATCATTCCTTCGTTCATTCGTTATTTCGTTCGTTCGTTCGTTATTTCGTTCGTTCGTTCGTTATTTAGTTTGTTCGTTTGGTGTATCGTTCGTTCGGTCGTTCATTCGTTCGTTATTTCGTTCGTTCCTTCATAATTTCGTTCGTTTTTTCGTTCGTTCGTCATTTCGTTCGTTCGTTCGTCATTTCGTTCGTTCGGTCGTCATTGCGTTCGTTCGTTGGTCATTTCATTCGTTCATCATTTCGTTCGTTCGTTGGTCATTTCGTTCGTTCGTTAGTCATTGAGTTCGTTCGTTGTTTCGTTATTTCGTTCGTTCGTTCGTTATTTAGTTTGTTCGTTCTGTGTATCGTTAGTTCGATCGTTCATTCGTTCGTTATTTCGTTCGTTCCTTCATAATTTCCTTCGTTTTTTCTTTCATTCGTCATTTCGTTCGTTCGTTGGTCATTTCATTCATTCATCATTTCGTTCGTTCGTTGGTCATTTCGTTCGTTCGTAGGTCATTGCGTTCGTTCGTTGTTTCGTTATTTCGTGCGTTTCTTCGTTCGTTCGTTGTTTCGTTCGTTCATTATTTCGTTCGTTCGATCGTTCGTTATTTCGTTCGTTCGACCGGTCGTTATTTCGTTTGTTCGTTATTTCGTTCAATTGTTCGTTCTTTCGTTCATTCTTTCGTTCATTCGTTATTTCGTTCGTTTATTCATTGGTTTGTTCGTTCGTTCGTTCATTCATTCATTATTTTGTTCCTGATTTCGTTCGTTAATTCGTTAGTTCGTTATTTCGTTGGGTCGTTCGTTATGTCGTTCGTTCGTTTGTTATTTTATTCGTTCTTGATTTCATTCGTTCGTTCGTCCGTTATTTCGTTCGTTCATTCATTATTTCTTTCGTTCATTCATTATTTCGTTCGTTCGTTCATTCATTCGTTATATCGTTCGTTCGTTCGTTTGTTCATTTGTTTTTCGTTCATTTGTATTTCATTCATTCATTCGTTCGTTCGTACGATATTTCGTTCGTTCTTTCGTTCATTTGTTATTTCGTTCGTTTGTTCGTTATTTCCCTCGTTATTTCGTCTTTCGTTCGTTCTTTCGTTATTTCTTTCGTTCGTTCGTTATTTCGTTCGTTCATTTGCTCAGTCATTCTTTCGTCCATTATGTATTCAGTTCGTTCGTTATTTCGTTCCTTCGTTTGTTCGTTCGTTCCTTATTTCATTCGTTCGTTATTTCGTTTGTTCGTTCGTTTTTTCTTTCGTTCGTTCGTTATTTCGTTTGTTCGTTCATTCGTTCGTTCGTTCATTCATTCGTTCGTTCGCCATTTCGTTCGCGCCTTCGTTCGTTCGTTTGTTTTTTCGTTCGATCATTCGTTATTTCTATCACACTCTCTTGTTCGTTCCTTATTTCATTCATTCGTTCGTTCGTTCGTTCGTTCCTTCGTTCAATCTTTCGTTCGTTCCTTATTTTTTTCGTTCGTTCGTTCATTATTTCGTTTGATCGATCGTTCATCCATAATTTCGTTTCTTCGTGAATTCGTTCCTTCGTTCTTTCGTTCATTCGTTATTTTGTTCGATCGTTATTTCGTTCGTTCGTTATTTCATTCGTTCTTTCGTTCGTTCTTCTTTTTCGTTCGTTCGTTATTTCATTCGTTCTTTTGTTCGTTCTTCTTTTTCGTTCGTTCTTCTTTTTCGTTCGTTCGTTATTTCGTTCGTTCGCTCGTTATTTCGTTCATTCGTACGTACGTTCGTTCGTTATTTCGTTCGTCCGGTCATTATGTCGTTCGTTCGATCATTCTTTCGTTCATTCGTTATTTTGTTCATTCGTTATTTTGTTCGATCGTTATTTCGTTCGTTCGTTATTTCATTCGTTCTTTCGTTCGTTCTTCTTTTTCGTTCGCTCGTTATTTCGTTCATTCGTTCGTACGTTCGTTCGTTATTTCGTTCGTCCGGTCATTATGTCGTTCGTTCGATCATTCTTTCGTTCATTCGTTATTTCGTTCGTTCGTTATTTCGTTCGTTCCTTCATAATTTCGTTCGTTTGTTCGTTCCTTCGTCATTTCTTTCGTTCGTTCGTCATTTCGTTCGTTCGTCATTTCGTTCGTTCGTCATTTCGTTCGTTCGTTGGTCATTTCATTCGTTCATCATTTCGTTCGTTCGTCGGTCATTTCGTTCGTTCGTTGGTCATTGCGTTCGTTCGTTGTTTCGTTATTTCGTGCGTTTGTTCGTTCGTTCGTTGTTTCGTTCGTTCATTATTTCGTTCGTTCAATCGTTCGTTATTTCGTTCGTTCGACCGGTCGTTATTTCGTTTGTTCGTTATTTCGTTCGATTGTTCGTTCTTTCGTTCATTCTTTCGTTCATTCGTTATTTCGGTCGTTTATTCATTGGTTTGTTCGTTCGTTCGTTCAATCATTCATTATCTCGTTCCTGATTTCGTTCGTTAATTCGTTCGTTCGTTATTTCGTTGGGTCGTTCGTTATGTCGTTCGTTCGTTCGTTAT
The DNA here is from genome assembly GCF_046866305.1 of Octopus bimaculoides. Taxonomy (NCBI): domain Eukaryota; kingdom Metazoa; phylum Mollusca; class Cephalopoda; order Octopoda; family Octopodidae; genus Octopus; species Octopus bimaculoides. The sequence continues at coordinate 38,255,663 of NC_142933.1, read as the reverse complement.
TTCATTCGTTCTTGATTTCATTCGTACGTTCGCTGGTTATTTCGTTCGTTCGTTCGTTTGTTCATTTGTTTTTCGTTCGTTCGATCGGTCTTTCGTTCTTTCGTTCGTTCGTTCGTTTTTCGTTCGTTCGTTCATTCATTGTTTCGTTCGTTCATTCAGTATTTCGTTCGTTCATTCTTTCGTTATATCGTTATTTCGTTTGTTCGTTCGTTATTTAGTTATTTCGATCGTTCTTTCGTTATTTCGTTCGTTTTTTCTTTCATTCTTTTGTCTTTCGTTCGTTATATCGTTCTTTTTTTCTTTCGGCCTTTCATTCGTTATTTCGTTTGTTCGTTCGTTCATTCTTTCGCTATTTAGTTCGTTATTTCGCTTATTTCGTTCATTCGTTCGTTCTTTCGTTCTTTCTTTCGTTCGTTCGTTATTTCGTTCGTTCTTTCTTTCGTTCGTTCGTTCGTTCGTTCGTTATTTCGTTCGTTCGTTCGTTCGTCCGTTTGTTCATTATTTCGTTCGCTCATTCGTTATGTCGTTCGTTCATTCACTATTTTGTTCGTTCGTTCATTCGTTCGTTATATCGTTCGTTCGTTTCTTTGTTCATTTGTTTTTCGTTCGTTCGTTATTTCATTCGTTTGTTCGTTATTTTATTCGTTTGTTCGTTATTTCATGCGTTTGTCCGTTTGTTCATTCGCTCCTTATTTCATTCATTCATTCGTTCGTTCGTTCGTTCGTTTTTCGTTCGTTATTTCATTCGTTCATTCATTGTTTCGTTCGTTCATTCATTATTTCGTTCGTTCATTCGTTCGTTATATCGTTCGTTATTTCGTTTGTTCGTTCGTTTATTCTTTCGCTATTTAGTTCGTTTTTTCGCCCGTTATTTCGTTCATTCGTTCGTTCTTTCGTTATTTCCTTCGTTCGATCGTTATTTCGTTCGTTCGTTATTTCATTCGTTCTTTCGTTCGTTCTTCTTTTTCGTTCGTTCGTTATTTCATTCGTTCTTTTGTTCGTTCTTCTTTTTCGTTCGTTCTTCTTTTTCGTTCGTTCGTTATTTCGTTCGTTCGCTCGTTATTTCGTTCATTCGTACGTACGTTCGTTCGTTATTTCGTTCGTCCGGTCATTATGTCGTTCGTTCGATCATTCTTTCGTTCATTCGTTATTTTGTTCATTCGTTATTTTGTTCGATCGTTATTTCGTTCGTTCGTTATTTCATTCGTTCTTTCGTTCGTTCTTCTTTTTCGTTCGCTCGTTATTTCGTTCATTCGTTCGTACGTTCGTTCGTTATTTCGTTCGTCCGGTCATTATGTCGTTCGTTCGATCATTCTTTCGTTCATTCGTTATTTCGTTCGTTCGTTATTTCGTTCGTTCCTTCATAATTTCGTTCGTTTGTTCGTTCCTTCGTCATTTCTTTCGTTCGTTCGTCATTTCGTTCGTTCGTCATTTCGTTCGTTCGTCATTTCGTTCGTTCGTTGGTCATTTCATTCGTTCATCATTTCGTTCGTTCGTCGGTCATTTCGTTCGTTCGTTGGTCATTGCGTTCGTTCGTTGTTTCGTTATTTCGTGCGTTTGTTCGTTCGTTCGTTGTTTCGTTCGTTCATTATTTCGTTCGTTCAATCGTTCGTTATTTCGTTCGTTCGACCGGTCGTTATTTCGTTTGTTCGTTATTTCGTTCGATTGTTCGTTCTTTCGTTCATTCTTTCGTTCATTCGTTATTTCGTTCGTTTATTCATTGGTTTGTTCGTTCGTTCGTTCAATCATTCATTATCTCGTTCCTGATTTCGTTCGTTAATTCGTTCGTTCGTTATTTCGTTGGGTCGTTCGTTATGTCGTTCGTTCGTTCGTTATTTCATTCGTTCTTGATTTCATTCGTACGTTCGCTGGTTATTTCGTTCGTTCGTTCGTTTGTTCATTTGTTTTTCGTTCGTTCGATCGGTCTTTCGTTCTTTCGTTCGTTCGTTCGTTTTTCGTTCGTTCGTTCATTCATTGTTTCGTTCGTTCATTCAGTATTTCGTTCGTTCATTCTTTCGTTATATCGTTATTTCGTTTGTTCGTTCGTTATTTAGTTATTTCGATCGTTCTTTCGTTATTTCGTTCGTTTTTTCTTTCATTCTTTTGTCTTTCGTTCGTTATATCGTTCTTTTTTTCTTTCGGCCTTTCATTCGTTATTTCGTTTGTTCGTTCGTTCATTCTTTCGCTATTTAGTTCGTTATTTCGCTTATTTCGTTCATTCGTTCGTTCTTTCGTTCTTTCTTTCGTTCGTTCGTTATTTCGTTCGTTCTTTCTTTCGTTCGTTCGTTCGTTCGTTCGTTATTTCGTTCGTTCGTTCGTTCGTCCGTTTGTTCATTATTTCGTTCGCTCATTCGTTATGTCGTTCGTTCATTCACTATTTTGTTCGTTCGTTCATTCGTTCGTTATATCGTTCGTTCGTTTCTTTGTTCATTTGTTTTTCGTTCGTTCGTTATT
>NC_142933.1:37880709-37948209 GCF_046866305.1 Octopus bimaculoides | reverse complement strand
GCTGGTGCTGTATAAAAGTACTTAGTACACTTTTTAAAGTGGTTGGTATTAAGAAGGGTATCCAGCCATAGAAATCATGCCAAAACAGACATGAAGCCTGGGCAGCTCTTCAGTGAGCCAGCTTCTGTCAAACTATGCAACCTATGCCAGTTTGGAAAACTGGCATTAAATGATGATATATATGTTTGTGTGTGTGTGGTACATTGATTACATAAGGTCAGCAGATTGAGTAACCAAAAGTTATAGGATGATGGTTATGTTGTTGTTCATTTAACTGAAATTCCTACCATGGCCATCCCATCTTTTTTTTTATCTATATCAAGGACTATGTTGTCTCATTCATTCATTCATTCACTTTTAGGTTTAGGGAAGATTTGACTGCTATTTCTAGCAGGTTGAATAACCATTTAGCAGTTCTCTTGTTAGCTTACAAAACTAAATTAAATAGTACAATTTATATCATCACAGTCTGTGTATAGACCACAGCCACAGACCACTAGTGTAATAGACCATACCTACAGACCACCAACACCAATAAAACACACTCACAGATTAAACGATGATGATGATAGACCATACCCCACAACACTAACATAATTGATTATACAGCAATCCCTTGACTATCGCGGGTTTTATGTTCCAAAACCTCCCACAGAAATAACTAAAATATAAATACCTATCGCTTGCAGAATCCTGCGATTTACTGTGTGTGCAGTAGGTGAACTGCTATGTACTGAGTGTGTGGTAGGTGAACCGTGATATGGTGAGGGATTACTGTACTCACAAACTGCCAACACAAACAATTAAAGAAGCATACTGAAAATGAAAGTCCATGAAAATATGCAAAGAACAGAGTTTGTTACTGCAGCAAAGTCCAACTCCATGCTAGTGCATGTTCAATAAAACACCTACAGCACCCTATAAGATTGCATCAATTCTATCCTTAAAACATTACCCCTTCCAATCAGTGCTGATCAAGGAAGTAAAAACATTTAATTCAGACAAATAGCTGCAGCATTAATAGTCTTGATAGACCCAAATACTGTGACGGGTATATGTCACCTCCAACTTGCTCACCTCATCTGAGGCTACCATCAGAATCTACAAAATTCATAAACAGACTAGACAGATTGTCACATCATATCCCATGCAATTATCATATTTACTCATGTATATGTTGCACTCTTAATTTAGTGTTATGTCTTGACACAAAATTTTTATCTTTCATAGTTTTAGCTTTGCTCATATATAAGTCACGCCCTAGTTTAAATCAGTTAAAATCAAGTATAAAATAGTGCAAGTTACATATGAATAAATATGGTAAATCAGCATATGCAGCATAGTCATCTGCTAGGTAACAGCATTTTATGTCTGGAATAACAGATCTGTGTACCACATTTAATATTTGACTGACTACATACTAATTGTCTGTTTCACAAAAATATTAAGACAACAATCTTAGAATGAAGAAGTGACAAATCAAACAGGTTAGCACTTGAACTCTGATATATATATATAAATTACTTATACAATAATTATTAGTGACAAAAGCAGCTTTAAATACCAAAAGGTAATATTTATCTCCACTTAAAAGTGAGTGTTGTGTTAGAACATATAATACTGCGATAGTTGCCAGGAGAAAAATTCTCATATTGGTATTCAGTTCTTGTTTACATCACTAACAGGGAAGGTAATTTATCTCCCCTCTACCAGCAGTATAAACAAGAGTGCTTATATGCATCAAAAGCCAATAAGAGTTTCTCTTATGGTAATTGTCACAATATTATGTGTTCCAACACAGTATCCACTTTTAAACAGGGTTAAATGTTAATTATTATACTAAGTAAAACATCTGCTTCAAACCCTTCACAATTTATGCTATTGCTAAGAACCATGACTATTTCTGCATCTCAATCATCTCAAATTTTTTCCCTATTACATGTATTTCTCCCTGTAGAGACCAACACATACTAACATGCCAATGTTGATGATAATGATGATGTTTTATGTTGTATGTAATATTTTACAGATCAATAACAGCGATGGCACCACAGCAGCAGGTGCTTTAGCCAAAGCTACAGCTCCAAGTGACATGTTACTGAAGTTGGCAAGGACAGCGCCTTATTATAAACGCAACAGGCCACATATATGTTCTTTCTGGGTTAAAGGAGAGTGTAAACGTGGAGAAGAGTGTCCTTACAGGTAACTATATCTCCATTATTATTCTTCTAGTTGGTCAATTGACGCCTCTCACTTGCAATATCTCTGTATTGTCATTGGACAACACTAAAGGGTCTTCTTGGCACTACGTTTTCTCCATTTGTTCTGCAACTACTTTAGAAAGTTTATTGGGTGCATTATGTTATAGTACCAGAATTAGTGGGGTTGCTTTGTACTATGCAAGACAAAAAATGGTTTTCCTTGTTTAATGTCATCATCATTTATTCTAGGCAATGTGATCAATAAAATAGGTAGAATAGATGATTGCTGAATATAAGTTAGGGTAACATGGAAGAAAGGGGCCTGAATATGAAGGGGTAAACAAAGTGGTTACAGTGATAGTAAGGAAGAGAAAACAAAATGAGCTAGAGTGAAATGGAGAAAGAGAAGAACTGTGATAGTATTGAAGAAAAGGGAATGATAGCAGAGAGTAATGAGAGACTGAGACAGAGAGAGATATAGTGATGAAAATGGTTGAGATTTATAGGTATGATGGATGTCAATTGTGAATTAGCTTAAAGGGATAGGGAGGCTGGAAAGTAGAGGGTTGATATTTGCTGATGAGGATGAGTAGAAGTGACAGGATAGTCATGATAAAAGAGTAATGTCAATTAGGGAAGTTACTGGATGGTAACGGACATTATGTAATTCCTTGTTGCTCAGAGGGATAGAGGTACAGATAATGGTGGTGGAGATTGTGTGCAAACAGATCGGCAGTTCTTCATCATTACACTGATAGCATAGTGTAGTGAACAGGTGAGGGGTCAAAAGATAAAAGAGTATCCAAGAAGTGAAAGGGGTAGCAAGTGGAAACTTAGTTGGTACAAAATGGGCAATGGCCTATGTATATATATATATATATATATATATATATTATAATATCTTAGCTTTCATCATTACCTAACATTATTATCATTCATTTCACTATGCTTGCATAAGTGGTCAAGTCTTCTTCAGCACAACATGTTGTCACTGTCCTTCATCACCTCATCCAAAATCCTTCTTGGTTTTCCTCTGTCACAAGTTTCGTTCTTTGAGATGGTGACAATTCTTCATACAACTGCCATCCTCAGTATGCAGTCTTCTTCCTTACATATTACATCTCATATTCAGTTTTTCTTAGCTCATTTGTCCACTACTGTTTATATGCATTAACATAACACATCCAGAGGAAGAAGCTTGCTACATTTTTTCCCTAGTTTTCATAAAACCCTCTGCATTCAGTACTATGCAGCATCACATAATACATCCCTATATTCTACACACAACATACTATAGTCTACATACAATGCACCTATGTATACACTGTATCCTATACTCACACACATCTCTGTGTTGACTATATGCTATACACTGTCTTGCATGCAACTCAACTTTATATACACCACCTATACGTCACTACCTATGTGTATTTATATCCTACTCATAACACACCTCTATATACAATATATTATACACAGCTCATTTGTGTATATACTATATTCTACACACAACACACTTATATATAAATTATATTCTACACACAACACACCCATCTATATGCTATATTTTACACACAACACTTATATGTCCACTATATCAGGTACATAATACATTTGCATATACTATACCATCATGCAACACCTGTACACAACACACCTGTTTATACACCATACATAGGACACACATGTGTATACACTGTACCCTGCATGCAACACACCTGCGTGTATGCTATACACTACACACAACAGTTGTAGATACATCATATTTTATACACCTGTCTGTGCACTACATCACCCACCTGTGTATACAAGTTCTCAATTAATAAAAGTTCAATGGTTCTTTAACTGATTACAACATTATGTATTGAAATTGTTTGAATAATTTATTTTCTTCTGTCCATTTGTAGGCATGAAAAACCCACCGATCCCAATGATCCACTGGCTGATCAAAACATTAAAGACAGATACTATGGCCTTAATGATCCTGTAGCTGATAAGCTGATCAAGAGGTATGCAACCATGCCCAAACTAGAGCCACCTGAAGATAAAACTATCACAACATTATATGTTGGAAACCTTGGTGTCCGTATTGCAGAAAAAGAACTGAGGTAAGTCTCTTTTCATCATTATCATCATCATCATCTTTTAACGACTGTTTTCCATGCTAGCATGGGTTAGACGGTTCGACTGGGGTCTGGGAAGCCAGGAGGCTGCACCAGGCTCCAGTCTGATCTGGCTGTGTTTCTACAGCTGGATGCCCTTCCTAACACCGACCACTCTGTGAGTGTAGTGGGTGCTTTTTATGTGCCACTGGCACAGGGGCCAGTCAAGGCAATCAAGTCAAGCTGTTAAATCTTATATCCATTTTCCTATTGTTTGACATGGTTTTTGTAAGGTTTTTCATAAAGTGTGTGAGTTACTGGTGCTAGTATCTGTAGACAGACAGGCATACTGTAATAGACATTCTGTATATGATGAAGTTATACAATTGTATCAGACCAATCTCTCCAGTATTCTACTTCGTATATGTAGGCAAAGAGATTTTTCCACCTAGTCCTACTCACATGTAACCTGTCTGATGCCTGCGAAATACACTTAATCCTTCACTTCCAGAACTGCATTTCTCTGAAATCCCCTAATGACTAACGGTTTCCCTACAGACGTCAACCCAAAGATATTCCTACTAAACACCAACTACATTAAACCCTCATCTACACATGCATACGCTTCTATATCCGAGTGTATACATATACATTACAGGTGCAGGAGTAGCTGTGCAGTTATGAAATATAGGTGCGTCTATGGCTGTGTTCCTACAGATTTTGCTTTGCACCCATGTATTTCCAGGTTCAGTCCTGCTATGTGACACCTTGTGGAATGGCGACAGGAGGAGCGTTTGGCTCTAGACAATCTGCCTCCATCAATTTATTCTAAACTATGTCAGCATGGAAAAATAGGTGTAAAACCAATCGATTCTCTACATCAAAATATATATATTCTAAATATGTACACGTCTATATTATAAATCTCTATTTTGGTTGTTTTTTTAGCCTATCCTTGATTGTTTTATGTCTTCCTTGTCCAGGGACCATTTCTATCAGTTTGGGGAAATCCGTTCTATCAACGTGGTCAGTAAGCAACACTGTGCATTTGTTCAGTTTACAAGCCGTTCTGCTGCAGAGTTGGCTGCAGAACGTTCTTTCAATAAACTCATCATCCTTGGCCGACGTCTGAACATTAAATGGGGAAGATCTCAGGCTCAACAGACTTTAATGAAGAAGGAAGATATAGAAAATGAGAATCTTCTGGAACCTGTACCTGGTTTACCTGGTGGTGAGTTGATAAATTTTGCTGCATTTTTGTTGTGGTATAGAATACTTGGTTACTTTAATTCATAGTGTTGTAAATGGAAGAAGTAGAAGTTATGACAGTCATCTCACATCTAAGATAATGTCATTTTCATTCTATATCCATGTCAGTCTCGGTGGTTTTACCTTTGTGGAAGTTGACGCTAAATTGCAGAGTTATCTCCCTTATCATATTACAGTTTGTCATTTCAAAAGCTATGTTGTAGTTTTAGCAATAGGATCTGGACTTATGACCATGTAGTAGATGGTTAACTACCTTAACTTGACAGCCATTTAACCATGTAATATGTTTTGTAAAAAATCTGATAATGTACGAAATAATTTTCACTAGAATTGTGGCTAAGCATCTTTGGACTACAGAATATATTACGTGAAAAATCTGTGAATTGATTTAAGTTTTCCTGTAATTAACCTTTTAAGTCCTGACTACATTACTTCAATGTTAGAAATAACTGGGAACTGTTTAATGATTTATCACTTCCGGATGATAATGATGATCATGGCTATATAAATATCTACTGTTACAATAGATGTTCTGATGTCTTTAGCAGAACCTTCTCTGTTTCAAGCATTTGAGCTACATTTCTGGCGTGAGGATGACTTTCTCTGTCATCAACCAATCTTGGAAACCCTGATAAAGGGTCTTGGCACTAATCTTCCCCACTCTGATTAAATCAGATTATAAAACAAAACTAGTAATAATAGTACTACTGCTAATTTAAAGGAATTAACATTTATTGTATTTGTTACAGATTTGATATCTGTTGTTTCTTACTGACATTATTCTGTCAGTTAGCTTAACAAATTCGGTGCCATCTTAAATCTATAACTTACTTGAGTGAATTTAAACTATATTTGTATTGCACTGTGAATGATGGTGTGTGCATTTGTATAGTTGTGTGTTTGTGGTTAGATGTGGTTACCATGACTGCAATATTCTCACGTGTTTTAAATGTCATTTTATATCTTTCCAGCATTACCATTGCCACCTGAAGAACTGACCAACAACTATTTTAATCTTGGCCAGCCACCACCACTGGTACCTCCACCACCACCACAAGGTGTACCTCCCCGTATTCCACCCCCAATGGCACCACCGTTTAACAATATGCCTCGAGGTCCACCTCCTCCACCACCAGGTATGAAGTTGCTCTGCCTTAGTTTGTTGTCAATCCTTGCTTTTATTAATCCATTTAGTTTGTGACAGCCCTCATGTATTTCTTCTGTGCTGCAAAACCACCCCACTCTCTTTCATGAATATTAAGATTGCTATGAGATTGTCCTTTTGTATACAGTCTAACAAGTATAAAATGATCTATGCATGATTGCTGTTTGTACTGCAGTAACATCAGCAGCATTTACGCATAAATACTGCTGCTAATGTTATAAATTGACCCGATACAACAGTAAGGAGGGCTCCATATTTGTCACCTCTCTTGTATAGAATATAGTGATAGTTTCTTGTACAGATAACTCTTGATAAATTAATGACTCAATTAAAATTGTTATAAACCCTAAATGAACATTTATGACTGCAAATAAATAAAGTCTAATCTTAAATTCCATTGTAGGTTCTCAGTATCAGTCACTCCTCTTTTTTTTATATTGCTTCCAAATTTTGTAACAAGGCTAGCAGTTTCGGGGGCTGGTGTAAGTTGATTACATTGACCCCAGTACTCAAATGGTACTTAATAGTCAATCTTGGCAAAATTTGAACTCAGAACCCAAAGACAGATGAAACGTTAAACATTTTGCCCAACATGCTAATGTTTCAGCCAGCTTGTCACCTCACTCCTCTTTTTTATATCAATATTAACCCTTCAAGTACACTGGTTATTCTGTCAAATGTGATGCTTATTTATTCACATTGTTTTGAATTAATCAGGGATTACCTTGTAACTTTGATTTTACAATTATGTGATTGTATATTTAAAAAATGACATTGTAGGGTAATTGTAACAGGCCAGGTTCTGACAGTTTGTAGAATATTTGGGCCGGTTATAGCCAGTTTAAATGCTAAAGGGTTAAATATGAACCCAGTTCATATTTGATACTAATATAAAATCCAAGTCTTATCTGAAACAAATTCTTGCTATCATGATAAATATTTCTGGATTTGTGTCCCATATTGATAAATATTATGTTAGTGTTTTTCACTAAACAGCTTTAAGCATCAGTTAATTAATAACACACTTTTATTAAACTTTGAGAAAAACAATTTAACAAAGATAATAGTTGACACATATTAAAATATGCAACCAAAAATTTATGTCATTACTAAGCAGTTTAGTGGTTAACTCTTAACCTTTTAGATTACTCGTCAAATGTAATGTTTATTTATCCACATTTAAAAAAAATTAAATATGCATTATCATGTAGCTCTGAAATTTCAGTGATGTGATTGTTTATTTTTAAGATGTCATTGTAGAGTAGGTGTGTGAGGCTAGATCTGGCTGGTTTGAGAATAAAACAAGTAGGATATTTGGGTCAGATATATCTGGTTTAAATGTTAAAGGGTGAAGTGGTTCCTAAGACCAATTTGCACTTGTTTAGCACTTAACATGACCAAAACTGTAGTTGACCACAGATTCCACTTTGGTAAGGTATTTACCATGGACAGAATGGTTACATCTGGAAAACTAAATAAATGTTTTAGTTCAAATAATTACACCCATATTTTGATGATTATTTAGTGGTATACAATTGTTTGCTTTTGTATAACAGATGACTTAAACATATTTTCTGAATCTTGGTTCACATCTTGCTAGTCTACCTTTCAAGTCTTCATTCTTATTTATCTTATCTATTGACCAATATGGAATATGTTTGATTTTCCCTTCTGTTTCTTCTTGGCCTACCTGTTTTAGCTCTCTAAGTACACTCTACATTTTCCGCATACAAGGCACCCAATCACAAAAGAAATTTTATACTGGTGTCGCAATCGAAAGCCATCAAACTATACAGTTTTGAGTGTGACTGATGAGGGAGAAAATCTCTCCAATGCTGGTATCATACAAACGTGCCCAGTACAACATTGTAAAGTGGTTGGCAAATGGGCAGAGAATGTATAGGGTTCTCTTATTCAATCCCTAGAAAGTGGATATAAAATTATGGTACTACAGCTGCTGCTGCTGCTTCTGATATTTACCTAATCAGATTCTACAGGTGTTATTTCATTTGCAATTTAACTCATTATATCTTTTCTGACAGCTGTTTTGATCACCTGTAAAACATAACAACCTAACGTCACCATGATTAAATTCAATTCTCTTCCATTTCCCATTTGCAGGTGTCAGACTACCCCCACCACCACCTGGAATATTACCTGTGCGGCCACCTCCACTGATCCCACCTCGAACTACTCAGCTCAACTCTGTCCACTATCCATCACAAGACCCAACACGTATGGGAGCAGTAACTGTCACCAACCAGAAGACCTAGGATCCAATACCATCTTCATCAATCAAACTTGTGAACCACACAAATATGACACAACAAAAGAGAATATATATATATATATATATATATATATATATATATATATATATATATATATATATATATAATATCATCATAATGATATTGATGATAATTTGTGTATGTATATAGTGATATATACATATATGTATATGCATATATGTATATACATATATATGTGCATACACATGCGTATAATGTGAGTGTATATGAATATATGTATGTTTGTGTGTGTTGTATATATATATATATATATATATATATATATATACACACACTTATGTGTGTGTATATTTTCACCATATATTGTGTGGTATAAGATGATCTTTAAAGATTCACCATGAACTTCGACACAACTCAATCAAAAGTTGAAACCAAACTGTATAAAATATTTTTCATTATTTCTTTTTCTTTTAAAAAAAAAGTTTCAAAAGTTATCTTGTTTTTAAATGTACATATGTGAGTATATGTAATATATATATTGGTGTGTGTGTGTAATATATATATATGTATATGTAAGTGTGTGTATATATATATATATATATATATATATATACACTTACACATATATATACATATGTACACACATTATATGTAGATATATACACATAAATACATATGGACACATATTTTATATATATATTTATATATGCATATACACACACAACATATATGTATGTATATACGTACAGATTAAAGATTAGTTTGACTTTATGGAGGTATCCTTCGTTAGATTAATTATATACATTTGTATACAAGTAAAAATAATCTTTGAATTTTCCCAAGGATATGAAATGAAATGCTTCTTAACTTTTGTTTAGTGTTTTCAGTATTAATCTTTGTGTCTTTGCTAAAGTGCACAAGGTCGTTTTCTTTTATAATGGAAAGCAGGTTCACTTTAATTCTGTGAGATTTTTACTAAGGAGGGCAAAAACTGAATATTGTGAAACAGTCATGTGATATGTTTGAATTATTATCTGTTTACTGTTTTCCCTCTGATGTCTGCATGAATCAGTCATGTGATCAGAGGATTGGTGTTACTTGCAAGTCAGTGAAGTCATGTGACATATAAAAGTTTTTTTCTGAGCTGAACCTAGTGATACATATCCATGCATAATTGCAGGTACTAATGTAAATGTGTGTGAACTTCTATACACATCTACATACACACACCCGAACTTCTTCATGCACACATATACATAGAGACAAAAGGTCCTCAGTAGAATAAAATAATAGTAAAAAAGATGAGTTGGTGAAAATGAATTCCTATTTTCTTGAATTTTCATGTAGAAGAAATACTTAAAACTAGTATTTTCATTTCATAGAAAATTTCAAAGACAAATTTTTCAACTTGGACATGTAATTGTTCATGTTTTAAGTGGGTTGTTTCAAATTGTTTTTTATAAAATGTCTTTTGATTTCTAAATGATATATTAGATCATCTCATAAGTATTTGAAGAAAGAAAAATCTTGAATTTGGTGTTCCTGCAAATTTCTAAATGTTTGCTTAGATCAGTTGTTTTCAACTGGAAGGGGCAGGGATATAAGATTTTATGTGCAATAAACTGGTTTGCCCCAACTGGCTCCTGTGTTGGTGGCATATAAAAATCACCATCCAAACGTGGCTGATGCTAGTGTGGCCTTGACTGGCTCCTGTGCTGGTGGCATGTAAAAAGCACCCACTACACTTTCAGAGTGGTTGGTGTTAGGAAGGGTGTCCAGCTGTAGAAACACTGCCTGATCAGATTGGAGCCTGGCGCAGCCTCCTGGCTTCCCAGACCCCAGTCAAACCGTCCTACCCAAGCCAGCATGGAAAGCGGATGATGGTGACAAAACATTAAAAAAAACTTGTTTTGCAGTTCGAAATGATATTTATCTAATCAAAGATATGATAGGAGTCTTTTAGACATTGATTGACTACCAGGGTTTCCTTCTGATTAAAATAGGAATCAGAGGTCTGTAAGCATAAAATAGTTGAGAACTACTGATTTAGTTCTACATAATGTATTTACTGTTTGTGTATCCTCACTCATTTGCAGAGGGAGTTTGCAGTATGGCCAACATAGTTAAAACACATCACATGACCTTACTGTCCAAGTTGATTTGAGAACGTCACATAACTGCTGATAATATTCAGTTTGTGCCAACGTAAATAAAAATCTCACAGCTGTTATGTGAGCTACATTTGTTTATAAAAGAAGTTATCTGCTCACTGTAACAAAGACACAGAAAATGACTTTCAGATGCTAGACATGTAGATGAAAGGATGTAGCAAAGAATTAAGAAGTGTTTCATTCCATTTCCTTGGGAAATTTCTAAGATCTTTTGTACCTTATATGGTTAATTTTTTTATAATTATTATATATGAATACATGTGTGTGTGTGTGTATATATTTATATATATATAGGTGGAGGTTGGTGACAGGAAGGGCATCTGGCTGTAGAAAACTTGCCACACAAATAGTGCTACACACATATGCACATGCATAGACCCATATATATATACACACACCACATGCATATGAATATGTAAATGCACATACAAATACATGTTGGTATGCATATGTGTAGTGTCAGATTTTAAGGGAATAAATTAAGGAATTTTCTCAGTGGGGCTTTATATCAGGTGACTCGTCACAAGAAATGTTTGATGGTCACCCACAAATTGTACTGTTCTGCTGTAGTTCAGTGTGCAGCTATTTACTGTACTGGTCACCTCTCTCTGTAGCTGTATTACACTAGTGACCAGTACATTGTGTATGTCAGATATGACTAGCACTACTTCTGTATCAAAGTTGCATCAGTCTATGTTTCTATGGCAACTTAAAACACACTGTTGGGGGCTCCATCGCAGTCCCTGCCATCATCTTACTTCCAAACAACAGCTACTGATGTTGTTTCTGGATCATATTTGTGTTCTGAAAGGAACCAAGTCTTTTTTTTTTTTTTTTTTTTTTTTGTTTGATATTATTTTTTTTTAAAAAGTTTAATTAAATTTCCTTCTGAACTCTGCAAGTTTATCTTTGTCTTTTATTTTTTGTCTTTTACTTGTTTCAGTCATTGGACTGCAGCCATGCTGGAGCTCTGTCTTAAAGGGTTTAGTTGAACAAATCGATCTCAGTATATATTTTCGAAATCTGCTCCTTATTCTATTGGTCTCATTTGTTAATGGATCTAAACAAACCAACATCAACAAGGTGGCATAGAGGATAAACACAACACAAACATATGTAAATCACACACACACACACACACACACACACACACATGACAGGCTTCTTTCAGTTTCTGTTTACCAGTTCCATTCACAAAGCTTTGGTCTGTCCATCTAACCAGGACTATAGTAGATGATATTTTCCCAAGGTGTTACACAGTGGAACTGAACCCCAAGACCATTTAGTTGAGAAACTAGCTTTTTACCCATACAACTCACTATTGTGTTAGTTTATTGTAATTTGTTTAATCACAGCCGATTAGTTGGAGCCTGCTCGGACTGTTTATTTTAATCTAAGTTTTGAAAAATCTTGCTGATGTTTAATTTTTTTTCTTTTTTTACAAGTATCAAGTAGTTATGTCTTCACAACTCTTACTGATTCTCATTTTCTTCTCTAAATAAAAGTAGCCATGTAGCTCCTTTACAATAAGAACCTGCTCTGCCCCACCCAACAAAAACCTGTTGAGTGGAACAGAACAGCTTCTTCTGGAACCCCCACGAGAATCTACTTTGCCCCATTGTTGGGTGGGAAGGAACCTGTTCAGCATTTCTGTCATACCTTCACCTTCATCTCCCAGCATAAAGACTGTCTTCCTCCCTGGGTTTTGTAGTCTTGCGGGCTGAATGGTGACCTTGCTAGAGCTGGTGGCATGAAAATAAGTGCCTACATGCTGTAAAGTGGTTGGGGTTAGGAAGGGCGTGCAGCTGTAGAAACCATACCAAAGCAGACATGAGCACAGTGCAGTTCTTGGATCCATCAGATCCTATCAAATCATTTACCACATGGTAGATTGAAACATGGACATTAAATGATGATGATGATTGTGTATTTGTGTGTGTGTGTGTAGAATAAGGGAGAGATTGAAACATTTACGAAAGTAAACATGGATGGTTAAGTTCACATTCTGCAGGTAGGTGCTAAATTCCTGTTGAAATTCTCTCTCCACTCACGTTTTTTTGTCAAACTGAACATCAACTCTGCCAGTGTTACTGGTCTTAATGAAGTGCTCCAGCATGGACACAGTCCAATGATTGAAACAGGTAAAAGACTAAAAAATTTTATATCAGTTTTCTAAGCTATAGTGTTGTAGATACATCAGCTTTGGTTGAATGTTACCACCAGTTGACTTGTATTGCTTATGTTTCATACTTCTATCTGAATAGCAGCAATTACACATGCTCTATGTAGATGAAGACTTGATTGTGTGGTTAAGAAGTTTGCTTCCCAACCACATGGTTTCCAGTTCAGTCCCAATGGGCAGATGTCTTATACTATAACTCTGGGCCGACCAATGTTTTGTGAATGAATTTGGTGGACAAAAATTGAAAGAAGACCATCGTGTGTGTATATCATCATCATCATCATCATCATTTGACGCCCGTTTTCCAAGCTGGCATGGGTTGGACAGTTCAACCTGGGGTCTGGGAGGCCAGGAAGCTACACCAGGCTCCAATCTAATCTGACAGTGTTTCTACAGCTGGATGCTCTTCGTAACACCAACCACTCCGAGAGTGTAGTGGGTGATTTTTTGCGTGTCACCAGCACAGGGGAAGAGGGGCTGGCATCAACCACGTTTGGATGGTGCTTTTATGTTCCACTGGCACGGGAGCCAGACGGGGCTGGCATCGACCACGTTTGGATGGTGCTTTTACGTGCCACCTGCAAGGGAGACAGTCAAAGCGGCGCTGGCATCAATCACGTTCGGATGGTGCTTTTTACGTGCCACCGGCACAGGAGCCAGTCGGGGCGAGAGGGCTGGCATCGACCACTTTTGGATGGTGCTTTTTACGGGCCACTGGTTCGGGGAACCACACCAGCGGCGCTGGCATCAACCATAACTACAATTTCCATTTGATTGTGGTTTGATTTGATTTTCATCTTGATGTACTTGACTCAATAGGTCTCCTCAAGTACTTTTTAGTGGGCTGGTTATGCGACACTGGCGTAGGCTACAGCTGTGATCTCACTTTATTTGCCGGGTCTTCTCAGTCACAGCATATCTCCAGCGGTCTCAGTCTTTCATCATTGCCTCTGTGAGGCCCAACGTTCGAAGGTCGTGCATCACCACCTCATCCCATGTCTTCCTGGGTCTCCTTCCACCACTGTTTGGGAGTGGCACTTCTTCACACAGTTTTCCTCATCCATCCGTAGTACATGACCATACCAGCGCAGACGTCTTTCTTGCACACTACATCCAATGCTTCTTATGTCCAACATTTCTCTCAGGGTGCTTACACTCTGTCGTGTGTGCACACTGACATTACATATCTAGCGGATTATGCTAGCTTTATTTCTTTCATATATATATATAATATATATATATATATATATATATATATATATATATATATCAGGTCATCCCATAAGTTCTGTCCGATTCTACCTTTTTTAAAATTGAATGAAATTTAATAGTATTTTAGAATGTCTAATGGAATTAAATATTATATAATACAACACGAGGAAGAAGAATATTCTTTGGGATTTTGGGCAACATAATTTAATGAAACAGCAAATGCCGAAATCTCTCTCTCTCTTGATTTACCACTTGATTCGCCAACACTTCCCCCTCTCCCAACTAACCCTAATCTATATATATAAAAATGAGAATGTGTGTGTGTCTGTCTGTGTGTGTGTGTCTGTGTGTGTGTGTGTGTGTGTGTGTGTGTTTCCCTAAAACTCGAGAACTACACAACCAATTTCATTCAAATTTTACACATGTCTTACTTAGGGTTCTAGTTGTGTTTTAGTCAAAAAGATTTTTTAACTTCTTGCATAGTTCGAGCCCACAGCAACATCATATCTCCTCCACTATTTAAGTATTACGTGTCAAAAGTGAAACAAAAACACTCATGTCAAATACTTTCACTTTAAAAATGAAACTATTCCACTAACTGAAACAATCACATTTCGATACTGTAATGACAGATACTTTCACTTTAATGGTGTGTGATATATATATATATATATATATATATATATATATATATATATATATATATATACAGAGAGAGAGAGAGAAAGAGAGAGAGATGTATATGTATACATGTATATGTACACGTATATGTATAGATATATATATAGATATAGATCTATATGCATACATGTATATGTATACATATGTGTAGATGTATATATATAGGTGTACATCTAATATGTACACATATATAAATGCATACAGATATCTATACATATATACACCCATACACACACACATATATATGCACACAAACACACACATTAGTCATTTGTCTTCTTATCCAAAACTACGTCAAAATTATTGAATGGATCTTTAAGAAATTTGGAAATTATATTCTATGCATAATGGCCATAACTCCCATGAAAATTCATATATTTTTGATGTTGATGAAATTTTAACCATACAGATGACACACAAATAAAGTAATATTTCTAAATCGTGATGTAGGAGAAAAATGTGTTCGCATGGATGATGGTTCACTTGTACTAAAGGAGGCTGCAAGGAGAGAGGTTTGGAGATGCCACTATGAAAGATTGCTCAATAAAGAGAATGAATGAGAGAAAGAGAGTCTGCCGAATGTCGACCCAACAGAGAGACCAGCTATCCGAAAAGATAAAGCAATTAAGAGTATGAAGACAGGGAAAGCCCCCCCCCCGGTCCATCAGGAATCACTGCAGAGATGCTCAAAATATCTGGCAGTGTCGGCTATAGCCTAGTCATCCGTATAGTTAACCAGGCGATACACGAAGGAATCATACCCAATGACTGGTGTAGCAGCACCATAGTCAACTGCTACAAAGGTAAAGGTGACGCTTTAGATACAAATAATTACAGAGGTCTCAAGTTGTTGGATCAGGTAACGAAGGTCACGGAGAGGGTCATAGCCTAACTAAGTAGGGAGCTAGTCAGTTTAGATGAGATGCAGTTTGGGTTCGTGCCAGGGAAAAGCACCACTGATGCTATATTTCTGGTAAGAGAGCTGCAGGAGAAATACCTAGCCAAAGATAAACCTCTGTACCTGGCTTTCGTTGACATGGAGAAAGCCTTTGACATGGTCCCCCGATCCTTTATCTGGTGGTCAATGAGGAAACTAGGGATAGATGAATGGTTAGTGAGAGCTGTGCGAGCCATGTACAGGGACGCTGTCAGTAAGGTGAGGTTTGGCAACGAGTACAGTGAAGAATTCCGGGTAGAGGTAGGGGTCCACCAAGGTTCAGTCCTCAGCCCCCTCCTATTTATCATAGTCCTCCAGGCAATAACAGAGGAACTCAAGATAGGATGCCCCTGGGAGCTCCTCTATGCTGACGACCTTGCTCTAATTGCTGAGTCACTATCAGAACTAGAAAAGTTTCAGGTGTGGAAGCAAGGACTAGAATCGAAGGGCCTTAGAGTCAACCTAGCTAAAACCAAAGTCCTAATATGTAGGAAAGTAGACATACCACAAACCCCTTCAGTTAGAAAAAGCGTAGGTAGAAACTCTATAAGATGTACCCAGTGTAAGCTATGGACACATGAGAAGTGCAGCAATATCAAAGGAAGGCTAACTAGGAAGATAGTTTTTGTATGTGGCAGATGCTCAGCAGCAATAAACACTGAAAATGTGCAGAAAACAACTTCTGCCACATTCCAGGGAGAAAAACTAGACGTAGTTGATAGCTTCCGCTGTCTAGGTGACCAAGATAGTAGTGGAGGAGGGTGCGCTGAAAGTGTAGCTGCTTGAATAAGAATAGCCTGGGCAAAGTTCAGAGAGCTCTTACCTCTGCTGGTGACAAAGGGACTCTCACTCAGAGTAAAAGGCAGACTGTATGACGCATGTGTACGAACAGCCATGCTTCATGGCAGTGAAACATGGGCCGTGACTGCTGAGGACATGCGTATGCTCGCAAGGAATGAAACCAGTATGCTCCGATGGATGTGTAATGTCTGTGCATACTAGACAGAGTGTAAGTACCTTGAGAGAAAAGTTGAACTTACGAAGCATCAGTTGTGGTGTGCAAGAGAGACGATTGCGCTGGTATGGTCATGTAGCGAGAATGGATGAGGATAGCTGTGTGAAAAAGTGCCACACCCTAGCAGTTGAGGGAACCCGTGGAAGAGGTAGGCCAAGGAAGACCTGGGATGAGGTGGTGAGGCACGACCTTCGAACATTGGGCCTCACCGAGGCGATGACTTCTGATCGAGACCTTTGGAAATATGCTGTGCGTGAGAAGACCCGGCAAGCCAAGTGAGACCTAAATCTAAGGCCTCAGCCAGTCCACTTATGCGTACCTTCCTTCATTGGACACTAAACTCCGCTTGCGAAGACATGTTGAGGCAAGTGAAATCGAAATCGAATTAAATTCGACGGCTGGCACTTATGCCAACGTCGTCTCTTTCATTGGACACGAAACTCGGCTTGCGAAGACCTGCTGGGGCAAGCGAAAGCGAAATCGTCATGGCACCTGTGCCCAGCATCGACTTCCTGGCACGCGTAAAGACATTCGAGCGAGATCGTTGCCAGTGCCGCCGAACTGGCTCCTGTGCAGGTGGCACGTAAAATACACCATTTTGAGCGTGGCCGTTGCCAGTACCGCCTGACTGGCCTTCGTGCCGGTGGCACGTAAAAGCACCCACTATACTCTTGGAGTGGTTGGCGTTAGGAAGGACTTCCAGCTGTAGAAACTCTGCCAAATCAGATTGGAGCCTGGTGTAGCCATCTGATTTCACCAGTCCTCGGTCAAATCGTCCAACCCATGCTAGCATGGAAAGCGGACGTTAAACGATGATGATGATGATGATGATGATGATGATGATGATGATGATGAAGGCAGATCTTTAAGGTTCGATGTCGAAACAACGTTGTAACCTACCTGCTAATATTGCTAATGCTTCTTACCCGTGATAGGAAGCTTTAAATTTTAGAATTCAAGAATATTGGTGCTTTCATGGAAGCTTTCAACTTAAACTACAATCCAATCGAATGAAGATTATTCATAAACTCTTCAAAACTTGACCTGAAAGCGGTTTTAGAACATACTGGCAGTTTACTGCCAACGATCCCCATCGGTTATTCAACCTAAATGAAAGAAACATGACAATATTAAGCAACTTTTAATATGAATAAACTATAATACGTATCAATGGCAAATTTGTAATGGTGTAATGATTGTGGGATTTTGCTTGGACCGTAACCTAATTGTACTCAATTTTGTTGTTTTATATCTGAACAGGAGAGCTGCGCTTAGGTTTCAAGTGATATTCAGGACGAATGGTCCTAAAGAAAATATATTAAATCTGGCATAAGGACGTTATAAATTCATCTTTTCTTTATTCTGCAAAAGAAAAAGAAAAAGCTAAACATTTTGTCATCATTTACATATTAAGCTTGAATCAATGTAAAAATTTGTAAAAGCCTTGAATCAAACAGGGACTGGGATCTTTTCCTTTTGATCGGCACATAGAAAAAAATAATTTTTTGTAACTAAACACTAAAAATTTCGTATACTGGTAGGATGTGTCATTTAAAACATCATTTACTCTTGGCGGTTTTAAGAAAATCCTTTATTTTCGAATTTATTTCGTGTTGATGTTGTCGTATTTCGGTAATTTCAACCAATCAAATTTCGGCTATTAACGCCGGGTCATCAGAAGTTTAGTGGTTTACTTTAAGGATCCCCAACTACCGAGCTGCGGACCAGTACCGTGCCGTGGGTCATTTGGTAACAGGCTGCACAGAAAGAATAAATGTTTAAATTTTATTTCGGTTTTATTGACTATCACAGTCTAAGGTATTTTCTTCTATATATATATATATATATATATGTATTAATATTTCGCTTAGGAATTGGAAGATTAATAACCTGATGTAGAACCCAATACATGTATGCTTTAGAACAAAGCATTAGTCGAGTACAGCGTGGTCATAAGAAAATGAGATGACAAAGGAATGAACGATCATCTTATGAACTTCATTAGCTTACAACCTTTTGTGTTATACGATGCAATGGACTCATAATTGAGTGCTTGAGTAATGCTTTATAGCTTCGAGGCTTCGATGAAGCTATAAATATTACTCAACTATGAGTCCACAGCATCTTATAGCAGAAACAGCTGTAAGCTACTGAAATTCTTAAGATAATCGTTTTTTTCCTTTATCATCTCTCATGCTTATATCTGCATTATAAAAGAATAACAAATTTGTACTCTACCAAGAGTATTGAATAAGCCTTCAGTTTAATGCAACCGTACTTCACCGAGATTCATATGGCTCCCCAAGAGCCATATGAAGATTTTATATAAGAGCCGTATAAGATTTTAATGTACACGTCTACAATACACCAAATATTTTAACAATTTTAAAAATACATTCCTTGATAATAATTAATAATATCATAATAAAGCAGCGGGTTGGTAGAATCGTTAGCACGCCGGGCGAACTGCTAAGCAGCATTTCGTCCGTCTTCGTGTTCTGAGTTCAAATTCTGCCGAGGTCGACTTGCCGTTTATCCTTTTGGACTCAATAGAATAAGTACCAGTTGAGCCATGGGGCCCAGTGTAATCGACACATACCATGCCTCCCTCAAAATTGCTGGCCTTGTGCCAAAATTTGAAACCAGTAATAAAAATATAATTGGATTTTTCAAACATCGAACAGCTATGAGGGTCCACCGGAGTAAAATAAGAAAGAAAGGAACTAAGAGATAACAAAAATGGTTGCGAACGAATGGTTTAATGAGAAATTGTTTTTACTAACATAAAAACAAACATTGATGTCCCGATGCCGAGGAAAAATTGTCTTGCATGAAACCGGCTCAAGGTGTCAAAAAAGACTGGCGACCGCTGTCTTTCAGGTTTTATTGGGT
Source organism: Octopus bimaculoides (assembly GCF_046866305.1). Lineage (NCBI taxonomy): Eukaryota > Metazoa > Mollusca > Cephalopoda > Octopoda > Octopodidae > Octopus > Octopus bimaculoides. The sequence continues at coordinate 37,928,130 of NC_142933.1, read as the reverse complement.
TAGATATTAGCTAACTCGACTCCGTCGGTCACGAATGACCATGGGTGCACCTAAGGGGTTCTCCTCCGGGGTATAAGTCTAGGCGGAAAGTCGCCTCACCTGCGAACGCACAACCCATGTTTGTTTTTATGGAAGACCAGTAGTTGCCCATGCACACCACCTTCCCCTCTCCTCTCCATGCCACCGATGTTATCCAAGGGAAAGGTCCATACAGCTTGGTACCAGTGACGTCGCAACTCATTTCTACAGCTGAGTGAACTGGAGCAACGTGAAATAAAAAGTGTCTTGCTCAAGAAAACAACACGCAGCCCGGTCTGGAAATCGAACTCACACCCTCACGATAGTAAGCTCGACGCTCTAACCACTGAGCCATGCGCCTTCACGCTACCTAACTAGTAATTATGTATTTAGATGTCTAGCACGCTCACATATATATCAATAATAAAAAGGTAGTTTGGACTGGGTGGGACACATTATATATACTGTACATTCCGTATAGGCACAAGTGTGACTGGGTGGACAGAAATTTGCTTCCTAACCATATGGTTCTTGTTTCAGTTTCACTGCGCGGTGCCTTCAGTTTGTGTCTTCTGTTAAATCCCCGCACCGACCGAAACCTTGTGAGTTGATTTGGTGTATAGCTGTGTGTGTGTGGTTGTTTCCCACCACCGTTTGACAACAGGTGTCGGTGTTGCATTCCCGTAACTTAGCAGTTCAGCAAAAAGAACCCGATAGAATAAGTTTTTTTTTATGCGCCCTTGTTAGGCCTAGCCAGGCTCATGGGCCCGGTTTCCCGGTTTCTATGGCGTATGTGTTCCTCCCAGCTGGACGGGACGCCAGCCATCGCAGGATAGAATAAGTACCAGAATTTAAAAAAAACAAAAAAAAACGACTTGGGTCAGTTTGTTCGTCTAAACCCTTCAGGACTCTACTCCAGCATGGCCGCAATCCACCGACTGAAACATCATACAAAAAATAAATATACGTAAAACGTTGTGTAAGTGAAAACATGTTTTATTTGTTTTTATTATAAAATCCATGTACCTATTTTATTTCGTAATCTATAACTTTTCTTCCTGTAGAATCCTCACGTGCGTTTTACAGTATAATCTATACTATGTGTAACATATTTATGGGCGTAACAGATTTATAGTGCTATAGCATAGAAAAGAGTGGCAGAGACAGAGAGGTGAAAGGTGAGAAAGGCTGATAGAGAGAAAGATAGGTAGAAAGCGGGAGAGAATGAGCGAGAGTGAGAGAGACAGAGAGAGATGTAGTTGTCTAGTTTCAGCCTAAATTTAGATCTTTCTGATTTGGCGGACACCATTTGTTTTCTAACGAATCACTTTCAAACTTGGGATACTGGTAGAATGTATTATATAAAACATCTTTTTCTCTTAGCCTTGTTAAGAAAAGTTTCTATATTGCAAGTTATTTCATATTAAAAGTTGTCGTATTTTGGTAATTTCAACCAATTACTGACGTCTATTGAGGTGAAAACAATTACTGCTGTAGTTTGTCAACAACACGTTCTGGCGGTGTAATAGGATCTTTTCCCTTGAATAAAATTATTGCCGTTGTTTGTCAACAACAACTATCGGCGGTACTGTTATTTATGACATCATTCGTGCGTTTGTATTGGTTTTAGCTTTAGGGTTTTAGGGTTAGGGTTCGGGTTTTAGAGTTAGGGTTAGGGTTAGGGTTAGGGTTGGTGCTTAATTCAAAAGGATTACCAGGGACTAATCAGAAAGATCCCTAAATTTTGTTATCTGGCATTAAGCACAGAGGTTTTGCATAGTTCTCTGTCAACTCTCTCTCTCTCTCTCTCTCTCTCTCTCTCTCTCTCTCTCTCTCTACGCACTCACATCCAATCACGTACACCACCACCACCACCACCACAGCATAAAAATGTACACACACACACACACACACACGGAACCGAATCCCCTTACAGGAGTTCACTCTGTTGCAGTTTGTAGGATGCCTAACTGAGAGTAATTTTCCTCCACTACTCAGGACCGTCTTAATAACATTATAGGCCCCCGAGTAAGTCAGTGCATTGGGCCCCATCGTATTTATTGGCAACCAGCCACAACATACATAGATCAGAATTGGACTTGTGGGCCCGCCGGATAACTGCCCAGTGTGCCCATACCTAAAGACTGCACTGCGACTACTCCTATAAATATCAGAGGAAATTATCTGGAGTCTCTGAGAAGGGTCGGGTCCACTGCCAAAGTGGTAGAAAACGAAATAAAAAGGAAAACCATGAGCACTACTTCTCCACTTTCAACTAATAATGCATGCATACACACATGCACATACATACATATATACATGCATACATACATACATACATAAAAGAAAACATACACTGACTCCAAATATTGCACAGATAACACATAAACATGCACAAATACCTTGTTAATGCTCTATAAAATATTACTGTTTAGGAAGATCTTAAATCATTGGGGCTGAAAATCTGGAACGAAAAGAGGGATTTCGACTTTAATGCATCGCGGCTAAATGCAGTTGGGAGAGAATAATGTACAAACATCATTGTTGTTGGTATTCCGTCGCTTACGACGTCGAGGGTTCCGGTTGATCCAATCAACGGAACAGCCTTCTCGTGAAATTAACGTGCAAGTGGCTGAGCACTCCACAGACACGTGTACCCTTAACGTAGTTCTCGGGGATATTCAGTGTGACACAGTGTGACAAGGCTGACCCTTTGAATTACAGGCACAACAGAAACAGGAAGTAAGAGTGAGAGAAAGTTGTGGTGGAAGAGTACAGCAGAGTTCGCCACCATCCCCTGCCGGAGCGTCGTGGAGCTTTAGGTGTTTTCGCTCAATAAACACTCACAACGCCCGGTTTGGGAATCGAAACCGCGATCCTATGACCGCGAGTCCGCTACCCTAACCACTGGGCCTTTGCGCCTCCACGTACAAACATCAACAATATATCATATACAAGTGACCCGGAAAATTTCACCATAGTTGTAAGCAAACTGCATAATGGGAAGTCACGTGGAAGGGGCTTAATGGTTTTACAGAAAACCACTAATATGTACATTCAGGATCTAGTTCAAAACGGGGGCACCAGTATTTTCTTAACGAAACACTTTGAAACATGGGACACTGGTAGAATGTGTCATATAAAACATCTTTTTCTCTTAGTCTTCTTAACAAAAATTATTATATTGCAATTTATTTCATGTTAAAGTTGTCGTATTTCTGTAATTTCAACCAATGACTGACGTCCATTCAGCCGAATGCATTAAGTGCTGACTACGTAAACAAACGATTCTCAAACGATTCTGGCGGTGATAAAATTATTATTTCCTTGTCAAAAAATGGCTGAAGCATATTGGCAGTAGCTAATAAACCTTTCTATTATAGGCACAAGGCCTGGTTTTTGAGGGAAGGAGCACGTCAATTAGGGTTAGGGTTAGGGTTAGGGTTAGGGTTAGGGTTAGGGAAAACGAACACACGTGTGTTGCCTCTCTGCAAAATGTCAGAAGTGATGGAGATTAAATACGCTTTACACCGCTTAAACTGCCAAAGGAGTAACTGTAAACAGCTGAATACTTGTCAGTGATTGGTTGAAATTATCGAAATAAGACAATATTTTACATGAAATTAATTCGAATACAAAATTTTTTTTCTGTTCTATAACACAAAATAGATAAGTATACGAAGTTTGAAAGTCTTTCGGTACCAAAAACACTACATAAAACATAAATGAAAACTGGTGCCCCCGTTTTGAACTAGATCCTAGATTCAAAAGCACTATGGAAGGTCAGGCTGATATACTAAATTGGTGAGGACGAATCTTGTAACTAAGAATGAAACCACCGATTTGGCAGAAAATTCTTTTCTACTCTTGGCACGAGGCCCGAAATTTTTGGGGAAGGGGCCAGTCAATTAGATTGACTCCAGTACGCAACTGGTACTTAATTTATCGACCCCGAAAGGATGAAAGGCAAAGTCGACCTTGGCGGAATTTGAACTCAGAATGTAAAGACAGAAAATACCGTTAAGTATTTCGCCCGGCGTGCTAACGTTTCTGCCAGCTCACCGCCCGAGTTAGCAGAAAATTATAAGCTCAATGTTTGCCTAAACATTATCTACAAACTGTACACAATCTGCCTCAACCAATCCCCCCCCCCCCCGATCATTGCGAGTTCAACAACATAGGGACTGATGAGCAGACTGGTGGCAAAAGGGAGTGTTGAGATGTATCGAACAACTTTTGATAAACAAAGCTGTACTGTCTAAAGTGAAAAAAACACCGTAGGAGCCTTGCAATAGTATGGCTTGATTATAAGAAGGCATTTGATTCTATTATCCACTCATGGCTGCTGAAGTGACTGTGGTGTGTGCGTACGAGTAGATGTAATCGCCTTACCTCGGTTTTCCTTTCCTCGACTGCGAGTCCGTCTTGCAGTATCCGATCCTTGAAGCTTGCCCCGACCCAAAGTATACCAGGAATAGCAGCTGCTTCTCCCAAACCTTCCCAAACCTAGACCGTCGCTTAACACGTCTTGTCCTGACCGCAGCCCCGTTCGAAAAGGGCACGAATGCCGATCGAGGCTCCCTCTGCCCTTTTTCCCCTTCCGGTCGACTCGCCCTTCCGGTCAGCCTCCCCAGACACTGACGTCATACCACACGCCACCCTGATCTTAAAGATCACGTTCACCCTACTCCAATTCGAAGTCCGCCATCCAACCGGGCGGGCGCCCTACACGTCAAGATCTTCTCAAGCTAGGTGGCTCGTTTCCATCGCACTCTTCATCCGACGAAGTGGCTATCCTGCGCAGATCCAGCACGTGACGCGGCATTCCATCCACAGATACATTGTTTCTGGAATTGACCGCTGTCACTGTTCCCCTGCCCCATTGTGATGTGCAGCGTGCCTTCAGCGGCTTGACCCAAACTTCCTCCCCTACTTTCACGCCGGCGGGTCCCTTCTCTTCCTCGCAGAACTCCGGCGTCTTACAGGGATGCCTCCATTCATATTTGAACACCACTCTGTGCGGCACAGACTCTTCCGCTTGTCCGGATCGGGGAGACATATTGTACCAGTAGACCGCTTCCAGGGGCGAAATGTGCCCCCTTTCAGCCATGGCCTTGATCGTCCGATGGTGCCTCTCAACGATTCCGTTGCCACTCGGTCTATACGCCGCTCTAAATAATCGTCGCACCTTCCACCGGTCAAGCATCTCTCCCAACGCTTCCGAACGAAACGCCGCCCCGTTGTCCATTAGCAGTTCTTCCACAGGACCCCTCTCCAAGAATATCCCGTTCAGAATGCGGGCAATCTCATCGGCAATGCCTGTCCTCAGCTCCCTCCAAATGGCCAGCCGGCCCGGCCCGCAGTCGACCATGCTGAGATACATTTCCTGACGGTAGTGCGTCACATCCACAGCCAGTCTCCTCCAGTTGCACTCTACTGAGAGGTTCCCCTGCTCATGCCCACCCGGGGCGGGGTCAATGGACTGGCATCTGTCACATTTCGCGACCACTTTCTTAACGTTTCTCCTAGTGACGTCAGCATCAACCATTTTCGCCAGATACAGGGTCCTATCCACCCCCAAGTGGTGCATAGCATGTAGCTCCTTCAGTTCGGAGTCACCCAGCCGACACGCTGCTGCTATCCCTTTCCTTGCTTCCTCCGGTTCCTCCAGCCACGCCTTTTTCACCCTGGTCAGTGCGTCCGCCCTGTTTCTTTCCGAAGGCACGAAAACCACGTTCAGCTTCAGTCCAAACTCGGCGATCAGCTCTTCCAGAACTCCTAGGCGGCGTTTCACCAACATCTCCGCGGCACCTTTCGTCCGGACTCTCTTCTCGCTGGTAATTACTGTTCCTACCCAGCCGACCACGGTTGCCGAATCCGTCCGGATCTCGATCGAGCGCAGTCTCCATCTCAAGGCCAAGTTCACCCCTTTCAGCACCGCATCTAGTTCGGCGACATTGATGTGGTTGAAGTCGTTCGCTTTCCGTAGCCAGGCCGCATCCTCCACCTCAGCACCTTCGATCTCCAACACAACCCCTATCGCTATACTGCTAGCATCACACCACACCGTCCCACACTCCGTCTTGGGCACATACCAGTTTCCTCTGACCGGGTCTTCCGCTCTCGTTCTCTCCAGGATTTCCCGCATCATCGCCACCGTCGCCTCTCCTACCTTGTCACTCCAGCTCTCCCCCTCTGCTCGTCTCTTGATGTAACTACATGCAATGCGCAACCAACCAGCGATCGGATAGTGTCCGATCAACTTCTCACAAACCGAGACCAACTCTCTCCTGCTGACGCTGGAACTCAGCTCTGGGATCTCGTTTCCTCTCCGGAACACCAGCTCGCCCGATCTGTCTTTTTGTAGCTTCAGCCCCAGCGCAGCTCCCCCCACCATCGACTCAGGCGGTTTCGCAATCAGCCCGAACCTCTCCAGGTGTCTCACTACCTCGGTGGCTGGCACTACAGTCTCGTCAACGAAAATGTCGATGTAGGAACTGGTAGCCTTCCTTATTCTCTCCTCTTTCCCTAAGACGGACTTGAGCACCATCGCCATAATTTTCGGAGCGGAATTCAGCCCGAAACCCAGCCTGGTTAAACAGTACGTCCGGCCCTTGTACCGCACCAGCTGGTATCGCCACAGCTTGTCACTCACACGGAGCTGCAAATATGCCAACTTCAAGTCGACGATCGTCGCTGCCTTGGTCGACTGTCTCCACACACGTAACGTCTCACCGCAAACGTCTGTTGCCTCGCCTCCCGTGTGGCACGATATATGGTCGTTCAGTTCCCTAAAGTCCAGCACCGGTCTGACTTTTCCTTTCGTCGGCTGCACCACCGCCATCAGAGGCAGTACTCCACTCACCACCTCCTCTTTCCACGGGACAAGGACTCCTTCCTCGATCCATCTCTCTACCTCCTCGTCGAACTCGACGTTGGCGTGACCTTTCAACGTATGCTGGTAGCAGCTCACCCTGTTCTTTAGTAGTGGGGGCTCGTCCTTCCATTGCCACTCTATCGTCCACCTCCGACCATCAAACGCCGCCTGAAAATCTTTATCTTCGATGGTGTAAGCGGCGCTGTCCTCGACGGGGCTCTGCTCTCTCTGGCGGTCCCGACTCACGGCGCACGATGCCCCCACGCTTCCGAACGTGACCTCATCTCCTGCAATCCTAACGCCACCAAGACGGTTGATGGCGTCCATCCCCAACACGACACCAACCCCGTCTATCACATAGTCGATCACGATCACCCGTAGCCTCAGCGCCGCGCTCGGTAACGCTATCTCCAGACTGGAGCTGCCCCTGCAACGGATCTCTCTACCGTCGACCGCTCGGACGCTACTCGTCCCATCCCATTTCTTCGCCACCCTTGGCGTCACGAGGGTAGTCGTGCAACCCGTGTCCACGAGGGCCTTGAACTTCTTCCCCTCGACCTCGACTCCGACCACGGGCAGCGCCTCCACAAGCGCCTCTACTTGGTTGCGGGGAAAGTTTGAGAAGCAGCAACTTCCCCACGGTCGTTTCCCTGGTCGCAATCACGGGCGATGTGCCCAGTCTTCCTGCATCGATAGCAGGCGGGCCCCGATTCGGCGCATTCCATCGCCATGTGCGGCTCCTGACATTTGAAACACCAGCCCGAGAACGGCCGCTGTCGTTGCTCGGTAGGCTTCCTCACGCCGCTCTCAGGCTGTCGTCTGTCGGAACGTGCCTCTGTCGCCACCATCGCTATCGGCTTCCTTCCGACGTGCTGTGTCAACACGCGAGCTTGCGCTACTAGCTCGCTGAGCGCCATCTTCCTCTCGCCAGACAACTGCTGTAATCGGATCCCTACGTCGTCGGGGAATCCATTTACAAACGCCAGCCGCGCCGCTCTGTCCAGGCCTTCTCCCGTAAACCCAGTCAGCGTGGCCAGTCTTCGCACTTCCGCCGCGTATTCATCCACCTGTTCTCCCCCCCCCCCATCTAATCTTTCCTAGTTTTACGAAGGCAGCGTACTCGCTCTCCGTATATGCCTCTCTCAGCCTCCGTTCGACGTTCTCTGCACTTAATCTTTCTTCCTCGTCCATTTCTAGGTAGAGGGTCAGGGCGCTCCCTTCCAAGTACAGAGCCATGAAACTCGCCACATCACTTATTCCTTGCAGCTTGGCAACGAGCCTAATTTTTCGTATCCAAGCCATCACATCTCCTTCGCCATTAAAAGGCCTGATCACATCGCTGGCGATCCTAATCTTGGTGGCTGCCATCGCGGCGAATTTCTGCACGTGGTGCCGAAATAGCTTGTGGTGTGTGCGTACGAGTAGATGTAATCGCCTTACCTCGGTTTTCCTTTCCTCGACTGCGAGTCCGTCTTGCGGTATCCGATCCTTGAAGCTTGCCCCGACCCAAAGTACACCAGGAATAGCAGCTGCTTCTCCCAAACCTTCCCAAACCTAGACCGTCGCTTAACACGTCTTGTCCTGACCGCAGCCCCGTTCGAAAAGGGCACGAATGCCGATCGAGGCTCCCTCTGCCCTTTTTCCCCTTCCGGTCGACTCGCCCTTCCGGTCAGCCTCCCCAGACACTGACGTCATACCACAGTGACTACATTTGGAAAAAGTTTCTGCTACCTTAATCACTGCCATTGAGAGGCTCACAAATACCTGAGCAACAATTTTCTCCAATATAGTAAATATTTCAAAGAGAATATTCCAAGAGGATAATCTTTATGAAATTCTGTTCATTTTGGCATTAAATCCATTATTATTTCTGCTACAAAAATCAAATGGCTACATGCTAGGTTCTGCAACTACGAGAGATATTAATGTAACCCATAATTTTTTGGTAGATAACCTCAAGATTTATGTTAAGAATGTTAACAGTGCAAAAAATCAAAAAATCAAAAAAAAAAAAAAGCAGCTGAAATTAATGACAACATTTTCAGCTGACATAAGAATGGAATTTGCCCAAAAGAAATATCCATATTTGAAATTTGAACGGGGAAAATCTGTCCCCTACACCCATAACCTGTGCATCAATGGTCTCACTATCTCTCCTGTCCCACACAAAGAATGCTGCAAATACCTAGGCATTGATGAAAACATACCGTAGTAAGGTACTGTGAATAAAGATAGAGTGACCCGAGAATATTATATTTAGACTTAGAAAAATATGGCAGTCAGAAATCTTCTCTTACAACATAACAATATCCCAAAATGCATTTGCAGTACCAGTGCTGATTCCAACATTTTATACGCTTGGCTAGTCTGTAGAAGAAAGCCAAGCGCTATATGTATTATATACACATAACTAAATTACAGGGAAGATTAAACCCCAAAAGTGTGTATGTATGTAGGTATCTGTATGAAGACTAGATCCGGCGGACTCTGCGGAAGAAACCTTCATGGAAGAGGAGGGGGAAGCGGCAACTCATTATGGGGTGCAGAGAGCAAAGGAGAGAGAAGACATCTTGGTCATCCACCTCATCCGTCTCCATCTGGTCTTTCCACTGGACTGAAGATGGTCACGGACGAGAGAGAGAGAGAGAGAGAGAGAGAGGGGGGAGAGAGAGAGAGAGAGAGAGAGAGAGAGAGGGAGAGAGAGAGAGAGAGAGAGAGAGAGAGAGAGAGAGAGAGAGAGAGTGAGGTTGATGGTGCGCAACTCCACTGTAAAGAAAGTCACCGCGCACGTCACTCGTCATCCTTCACGATGGCTTGATGGTCCTCGTCACTCCTGCAGAACAATTTTCTAAGCATACACGCGCATGCCAACAGAAACTTAATTCTGATGCGTGTTTTTCCTCTCTATCCATTATCATTCCACCATCCACCCTCTTTTCTTTCTTCCTTTCTTTCTTTCTTTCTTCCTTTCTTTCTTTCTTTGTTTCTTTCTTTCTTTCTTTGTTTCTTTCTTTCTTTCTTCCTTCCTTCCTTCTTTCCTTTCTTTCTTCCTTCTTTCTTTCTTTCTTTCTTTCTTTCTTTCTTTCATTCTTTCTTTCTTTCTTTCTCCCTCCATCTCCTTCTCTCACTTTTCTCTCCCTCCCTCCTATTGTTTCTCTCCAAGTCTCTTTAGCTTGCATTTTCCTAATCATTTTAACTCTCACTTCACTTTATTCCACCCTAACTCTTCTTCTTCTTCTTCTTCTTCTTCTTCTTCTTCTTCTTCTTCTTCTTCTTCTTCTTCTTCTTCTTCTTCTTCTTCTTCTTCTTCTTCTTCTTCTTCTTCTTCCGTTGATTGTGTGCCATCCATGAAGGAATTAGAAGGATGAAAAAAAAAATCAATTAAAAAAAAATAAAGAGGAAAGAGTAGAAGGAATAGTGAAAAAAAATTGAAAAACAAACCACTTCAAGAACGAACATATACACAATACACGAACATCTACACATAAACACATATACACAATACACTGCCCTGCACATATATACGACTGCATATAGACACACTCACAGATACACACACACACATTAGTTTATACCCTCACACTCATAAAAAGAACAACAACTATATATATATATATATATATATATATATATATATATATATACACATAAAAAATGAATAAGCTTAACAAAACAATGCGAACAAAGCGAGTTCGATAGCCAAGCTGTCCCTTTCAGCTTGATAACGTGGAGAGAGGGGAGAGGAAACGAGAGGATGAAGTGACATGAAGTGTCGGGGGAAAAACATGAATACGTCACCCCACAATAACATCATAATCAACCACAAAGCAGAAATACGGCCAAACACTTGAAAGACAACATGGTGGGCTTTTGTGCAACCATCATCGCTTGACTATGCGTCTGTTCACAACACACACACACACACAAACACACACACACACATACACACACATATTTATGTATATATATCTATATCTATATGTATGCATGTATTTATATATACGTATGTATGTATATATAATTATATGTGTTTGTGTGTGCATATGTGTGCATGTGTGTGTGTGCATGTGTGTGTGCATGTGTATGTCTCAGTGTGTTATATATATATATATATATATATATATATATATAATATACATGTTTGTGAGTTTTTGTAAGTACATATGTATGTATTATGTATGTGTGTATGAATGTATGTATGTATGTATGTATGCATGTATGTATGTATGTATGTATGTATGTATGTATGTATGTATGTGGTGGCGGGGATAGATACTGATCGCTATTTTTAATTATTATAAGATGGCGGGACAAGCTCACAAGTAGGACTGGTATCTGACGGAAATGACAAAAAAAAGGCTAGTGGGGTGGGGGATGACGAAAAGGCAGGATAGACTGTCAATATGTATTCGTGGCTATGTCTGTGTGTGAGCGTGTGCGTGTGTATGTGTGTGTGTGTGTAAGCGTGCTCGCGCGCGTGCGCGGAGAGCGAGACGGCTTAGATTGTAAAAAAGAAACGCAGCAAAAACAAAATGCCGAGTTGTCAATGACTGAGCAGTTGTCGTTGTTATTGCTATTGTCAAGGCGACGCTGGTGGTGATGGTGATTGTAGTAATGGTTGTGGTGGAACTGTTGTTGTTGTTGTTGTTGTTGTTGGTGGTGGTGGTGGTAATGGCGATGGAAGAGATGGTGTTGGTGGTGATGGTACTGATGATAATGATGTTGTTTTGAATGGTGGTGATAGTGGTAAAGGGGTTTGGAGATGATGGTGACGGTGATGATGATGGTGATGGTGGTGTTGATGGTGATGGTAGCAATGGTGGTAGTGGTGGTGTTGGTGTTGATGGTGTTGGTAGTGATATTCGATGATGGTTGAGATGGTGAGGAAAGAGGCGGTGATCGAAATAGACGTAAAGAGGATAACGATGATGAAGATTATGATGACGACGACGACGACGACGACGATAATGATGATAGTGGCGGTGGTGGTGGTGGCGGCGGCGGCGGCGGTGGTGGTGGCGGCGGCGGCGGCGGTGGTGGTGGTGGATGTACTAATTGCAGTGATTCTAATGGTGGCTATTGCTGTATAAACGGTTATGATATAGTATCTGTATTAGTTTAGCTCCTAGTCGGTCCTGATTAAGCAGGTCTACTACCAAAGATATTCCAGCCACGACTATCATGTCTCATTGTTAGTCATAGTGTCTCCAGAAGCATATTAATCCGACGTGTCTTCCCTTTTTAAGCCGAGTTAAACAATATCTAGCTGTTGTTTCCAGCATATTGTACGACCACGTTGAAGCTCCTTCAGTGTTGGTGGGGATCTTTCTGATTTGGCGGGCACCACTTTTTATTTATGTTTTATTTAGTGTGTTTTCTACCGAAACATTTTCAAACTTCGTATACTTGTATATTTTGTGTCATAGAACAGATAAAAAAATTTTGTATTCGAAGTTATTTCATGTAAAAAAATTGTCGAATTTCGGTAATTTCAACCAATCACTGACGTCTATTGAGGTGAAAACAACTACTGCTATGGATTGTCAACAAAGTGTTGTGCGGTGTAATGGGATCTTTTCCCTTGAATAAAATTAGTGCCGTTGTTAACCCTAAAATCCTAAAGCTAAAACCAGTACAGACGCACGAACGATGTCATAAATAACAGTATCGCCGATAGTTGTTGACAAACAACGGCACTAATTTGGTTGAAATTACCGAAATACGACAATTTTAACACGAAATAACTTTAAAAAGATAAAATTTTCTCAATAACACTAAGAGTAAAAGATGTTTTATATGACACATTCTACCAATGTCCCAAGTTTGAAAGTGTTTCAGTAAGAAAACAAGTGGCGCCCGCCAAATCAGAAAGATCCGATGGTGGTGGTGGTAAAAGTGATTGTGGTAATATGGCTGCGGTAATGGTTGTGATGGTGATAGTAATGACGGTCAAAGTAATGATGGTGGTGTTGGTCATGTGATTTATTCTATTTAGTTATTCATGTTTATGCGAGTGACTATACAACCACTATCGTGGTGACTCAAAAAATTTCTGCGATTTTTTAAGTCTCACATGGCGTACTTGATCCGAGCCAACGTCTCTTAAGCTCAAATAGAAGCTTTTGTCTACGACGAGGCGACGAGCTGGCAGAAACGTTAGCACGCCGGGCGAAATGCTTAGAGGTATTTCGTCTGCCGTTACGTTCTGAGTATTAATTGAATATTAATTCAATTAACATCAATTTAAAGCCAAGTGGCCTAGCATATAAAAATCTGAAAATTCAGAAAAATTGTATTACATGCTTATAAGAAGGGATGACCAATAAGTGGACATCCGATATGCTAGAAAGAGGTCATCAATGATGCAACCACAAAGAAAAATAATGTTCTCCAGAAAAAAATTCAGCAAACACCAGAACATAAGCGGGCAAGACAAATTGAAAAATATACATATACTTTTTTCTAGAGAACATTATTTTTCTTTGTGGTTGGGTCGTTGATGACCTCTTTCTAGCAGATGTCCACTTGGTGATAATCCCTTCTTATAGGCATGTAATACAATTTTTCTGAATTTTCAGATTTTTTATATGCTAGGCCATTTGGTTTTAAATTAATGTTAATTGAATTAATATTCAATTTATCACACTCAATATATAAATATTAATTTAAATAATTATGTTCTCTAGCCGGCAACATATACTGCAGTGAATTATTCTCTGCAGAACTGTTTCCGGAGTTTAGCGCGCCAGAGCTGAGACATTTGAAAAATAACCCCTATGCAATCGGTAGAACTGTGCGCACGTCTAATTTTATGAAGACAATTCGTGTATAGTTCAGCAAATTATATTGATTTTAGAACGATTGTGCTGAAGAACGACAGACGTTTTTACGTAAGTAAAAAAGTTAATGGCGAAACCGATACACAATTAATTCTTTATTCTGTATATTTTTCATTTTGTCTTGCCCGCTTATGTTCTGGTGTTTGCTGAATTTTTTTCTGGAGAACATTATTTTTCGTTGTGGTTGGGTCGTTGATGACCTCTTTCTAGCATATCGGACGTCCACTTAGTGGTCGTCTCTTCTTATATATATATATATATATATATATATATATATATATATATATATATATATATATATATATATATATATATAATATAGGATAAAATCTTTATAAGAATTTATCAAGTAGTCAGCGTGAAAAAACCTCATAATGAAAAAAACTCATCATTTTTTTCATAAATATATATAATTAATATAAGGGCATTAACTATATAGTAACTATATAGTAATGCCTCACGCTCAGAGGGACTAAATAAGTCAAACACTACCAAAAAATAAGCAACATATTTACCGAAAGCGAGGAAATGCAGCTTTCAAAATTAATCTCTTAAAAACATTTAACTTAACGGTAAACCACTGGTTTCTCAATCAATACAGAAAAACTGTGAAGTAACCTGCATCTTTTGTTCATCAGTACACGTATGGTCGAGACACATAAAAGTAAACAAGAATCAACATACCACGATGTACCCAACACAGTACGATGACTTCTGTTCATAATTATATATCCGTGAAAGAGATTTGAATTTACCCGGTTGCATCTCGGTAACATGTGCTTATACAGAATACTATTCAGCACTGAATATATTCTAATTATTTATAATATAATATAGGATAAAATCTTTATAAGAATTTATCAAGTAGTCAGCGTGAGTCCCTCTGAGCGTGAGGCATTACTATATAGTTACTATATAGTTAATGCCCTTATATAAATTATATATATATATATATATATATATATATATATATATATATATATATATATATATATATATATATATATATATGTATATATATATATATATATATATATATATATATATATGTATATATATATATATATATATATATATATATATATATATATATATATATATATATATATATATATATATATATATATATATATATATATATATATATATATATATATATATATACATATATATATATTGAGAAAAAGGAGGCAGACACAATTTTGGATAATTCTGTATTATTACTTTGCTAAGCAGCTAGATTAGATGTCTCTCCTAATGAGTGGTAAAATGGTTCCAGTATTCTTTCTCCGGTACATGTAAGTTCTAAAAGAATAACAGTTGTCAAAGAGCACACCTCGAAGAGACTATTCTAGAGTACGTTCTGTCTTATCTTCGAAACGTCTAGATAGAATAGAGACAGCTGATGAAGGGATATTCCAAGTGGCTTTCCGTTTTCCTATATGTTCGTTCCGTTGTCTGTAGTTTATTGTTCTAACGTCCTGTACCCTGATATGCATGTATATACACATGTAGATGTAAGTATGTACATATATGTGTGTATACATGTATATATATTCTTTGTATTATTACATTATTGAACGCACACGTCCTTTTTTGCAAGTAAGTCTACTATTATTCTGACGTGACTATCTTTCTATCTATCTATCTATCTGTCTATCTATCTATCTATCTTTCTATCTATTTATCTATCTGTCTTCCTCCATCTTTCTATCTATACCTCTGTCCTGGCCTCTACTTCACTGCTATACCCTTCTGTCCCTTCCTCCTTGTTCCACTTCCTCCCTCCACCATCCTCTCTGCTCTCGTGTGACCTGTGGTCAACTTTCTTTTCACTCCAGCCGCTGTGAAGGCAAGACGAACTACTAGCGTTCTACCTCAGATTTGCGTTTGGCCGTACGGCTTTTGAATGTTGTTTTCACTGTCCATTTTTTCCTGTCTTGGTTTGTGTTTGCCACCTTGGAATCCTCTGTGTAGTGGGTTGATCCACTACTCAGGAAGAGACTATTCTAGAGTACGTTCTGTCTTATCTTCGAAACGTCTAGATAGAATAGAGACAGCTGATGAAGGGATATTAAGTGGCTTTCCGTTTTCCTATATGTTCGTTCCGTTGTCTGTAGTTTATTGTTCTAACGTCCTGTACCCTGATATGCATGTATATACACATGTAGATGTAAGTATGTACATATATGTGTGTATACATGTATATATATTCTTTGTATTATTATATATATATATATACATACATACAGTGCTACTGGTAACATGTAATCCAGTACAACCTGTTGCATGGTCGGGTCGTCGGCGACTAAACTGGCAACCCCACCAGGCTTGCTTGGTGAGGAGGGTGTTGTTGGACACCCTGCAGGACGAAAAATAAGACCTGTCAAAGGGCGGATGAACTCCTGAACAGTCAACGACCATCCAACAAAATGTCTGTAAATATGTATATATATATATATATATATATATATATATATATATATATATATATATATATATATATATATATATATATATATATATATATATATATATATATATATATATATATGGGTGTATGTATATGTATGAATGTCTGTAAATATGTATATATGAATAATTTAAATTTTATATATATACTATTTTTTATCTTTTATATTTTATTTATATTATTATTTTTTTAAATATATATTATTTTATTTTATTTATTTATTTATTTATTTGGATTTTTTTTTGATGAGCTGCTCCACATCGGTCACCGGAGTGATATTTGATCACTTTACAGAGTGTCTGAGTGTCGGTTAGGTGTCTGGAATGGGACGGCTTACCTTATGGACAGGTAGAAGCTCTTTAACCTTGGTCGGTAATCTACCTAGGAGAAGGAAATCTCCGAAATAAAACCTGAGGCCTTGGAAGTTCCTGGTTTTGTCAATTCTCTAGTCACACCGGTAAAAGTCTTCTTGGGTTAATAAGTGGGGGTAGTGCAGTGCAAGCTACACCCACTAAAAATTATTCATCTGCACAGGTACTTCCTGTACTCCAAATCTTAGTAAAATCATTCAATTGGTTGGTTGGCAGAAACCTAAAAATGCACCTGTAACTTATTTTAAAATGTCTGAAACAAATTCAGTAAATGGCAAAAAAGGCTTGGGAACATCAGGGGAACAGGTCTGGCCCGGCAGGTGTCCCAGTGTATAACAGGCTGGACTCGGTCGTCATCCTGCCACTGTGGTCAAACAGTCCTCAAGAAAAAGTAAAAATAAACATCGTTTGAATTTTGGCTGCTGGAATGTGCGCACACTTCTTGATGATAATTTCAACAAGAGGCCAGAAAGGTGTGCTGCATTTATTGCATGTGAGATTAAGAAATATGTCCTTGATATAGTTACGCTCTCTGAAACTCGTCTCTCTGGTGAGGGTCAAGTAAATAAACCTACTTATGGACATACTATCTTTTGGAGAGGCCTACCTAAGGGTCAGCGTAGAGAATCTGATATTGGGTTTGCTCTCAAGAATACATTCGTATCCTCCATTACAGAGCTTTCAAGTGAAATATCTGAACGGACCATGTCATGCCTTATCAAACTGGCAAAAGGTAGGTTTCTTACCGTTGTCAGTATTTATGCACCAACAATGTCCCATTCTGATGAAACTGTGGGACAGTTTTATGACAATCTAGCAAGATTATTGAGGAAAGTACCAATTTCTGACAAGCTGGTCATTTTGGGAGATTTCAATGCAAGAGTTGGAAGGGACTATGTTTCATGGCCTGTTTTAGGTCGACATGGGATTGGAAAATGCAATAAAAATGGAGTAGCTCTTTTGACGTTTTGTACTGAGAATAATCTGGTTGTCACCAACACTGTTTAAGCAGAAAAATAAATATAAAGCCACCTGGATGCACCCAAGATCTAAGCACTGGCATCTCATAGATTATATTTTGATTAGGAAATGTGATATGAAAGACGTTTCTAGCGTTCGGGTCATGAGAGGGGCATAGATTTTTCGATAAAACCTAAAAACCAGTCTGGTCCTAAGATACCCCAAAAGTTAAATGTTGCAAACTTTAAATTATCAAGCAACTTGCAAAGATTCCACGACGCTATAGAAAGTATTAATCTTGACCCAAACAATTTATGGGAAGATTTCAAAACAAAAGTATTTCAGGCTGCAAGTTCGTCAGTGGGATTTAAATCTCATAAATCCAGAGATTGGTTCTCAGATAGATCAGCAGAAATTCATGATCTACTTTTAGAAAAACAAAACTTAGGCAATACACTGCTCTCTCAGTCATTGAATCCCAACTCAAATGAAACTTACAGAAAGCTGAAAAGGAGAATGCAAACTGCTCTAAGGAAAATTAAACAGGAATGGTGGAATGATAGGGCAAAAGGGGCACAAGAAGCAGCTGATAAAAATGATGCCAGTTGTTTGTATTCTTATGTTAGGGAGGTATATGGTCCAAAATCTTCCTCAATAGCTCCAGTGAGAACAGAAGATGGATGTTTTCTTCTGACTGACACCGCTTCTATTCATAAGCGTTGGGTAGAACATTTCTCTGCACTTTTGAATAGACCATCATCCGTTAATATGAGGACGATAGAAAAAATTGAACAACTTCCAGTTATAGAAGAGATGGCATTTGAACCAACTCTAAATGACATTTATTTAGCTGTGAATAAGCTGAATAACAATAAGTCTCCAAGATCTGATGGAATCTGTGCAGAAGTCTTGAAATATGGGGGTGACAAAATGATGGAACTCTTAAATATTTTAATTTGTCACTGTTGGAGAAGTGAGAAAGTGCCTCAAGACTGGATTGATGCCATTCTTGTCTCCTTATATAAATCGGGGCCAAAGGATCTGTGTGGTAATTTTCGTGGGATTTCCCTTTTGTCTGTGGTTGGAAAGGTGCTCGCCCGCATTTTGTTAGAACGTTTAAATACCTTTATAGTTCCAAGTATAGTGTCTGAGTCTCAGTGTGGTTTTCGTTCCTCCAGGGGCACAGCTGATTGTATCTTTACTGTCAGACAATTACAGGAGAAGTGCATTGAACAGAATCTTACTCTGTACCATTGCTTTGTTGATATGAGCAAAGCATTCGATACTGTTAATCGAAGTGCTCTGTGGCTAATTCTGGGGAAAATAGGTTGCCCAGAAAAGTTTATAAACATGGTCAAGGCTTTGCATCAGGATATGAGAGCTAGGGTTAATTTTGGTGGTAGGCTTCTGAATCTTTTGCTGTGGAAAATGGAGTAAAGCAGGGAGACCTTGATGCACCCACCCTCTTTGCAATATACTTTGCCGTTGTGGTGTCACATTCCTTTCAAAACTCTGAGGAGGGTATCTACATAAAATATCGAACAACGGGGAATGTTTTTAATTTGACCCGACTGAAGTTTAAAACGAAGGTTTTTACTTCACTTATTAGGGAACTTTTGTATGCTGACGATTGCGATCTGGTTAGTCATTCTGAATCGGGTCTGCAATCCCTTGTATCTGCATTTGACGCAGCTTGTGATGATTTTGGCCTGACCATCAATCTGAAAAAAACAGTTGTAATGTATCAACCTGTGTATGGTGCTGTTTGTAACCCCCCTAAAATTTTCGTTAAGGGAAAGTTACTTGAGGTTGTCAATTCATTTGTCTACCTGGGAAGCTCTGTTCAAGATGATGGAAATCTTGATACGGAAATACACCTGCGAATTCAAAGGGCAGCTAAAGCATTTGGTGGCTTGGAGTCACGCGTCTGGCGCCAGCGACATATAAATAACAATACAAAGTTGGCTCTTTACAAATCATTTGTCTTAACATCCCTATTGTATTCCTGTGAAACTTGGACCTGTTATGAAAGGCATTTTAAAATGTTAGAAAAATTCCACCAAAAATGCCTTCGTCATATTTTAAGAATTAAATGGAATTCTTTTAATTCAAACACAGATATCCTTGCATCTGCAAGCATCCCCTCAATTAAAGCCATGATTTTGAGGAACCAATTGAGATGGTGTGGCCATATTGTTCGAATGACAGATGAACGCATGCCGAAACAGCTGTTTTATGGTGAGCTTGCAGAGGGGAAACGTTATCGGCATAAACCTAAAAAAAAGGTTTAAGGATGGCATAAGGACTGCTATGAAGTCAATTGGAATGGCTCCAAAAGATATAGAAGCCCTCGCTTCAGATCGAGTTGGATGGCGAACAAGGGTGTGGAGTGGAGTGAAAGCATTTGAAGAGGCCAGGATGGTGCAAGCAGGGCTCAAGAGATATTTAAGGAAAAATGTAAAGACTGAGAAGGTGAATGACAAGGACCTTTTTGTGTGCACAATCTGTGACAGACCATGTCTGTCCTTGGCTGGCCTCAAATCTCACCTGCGAACCCATGGAAAACAAACCTCATCCAGCTATTCTGATTATATGTCTGTGCACACGTTTGAATGTGGTGTGTGCCAGAGGGTTTGCAAATCCAATGGGGGTCTTAAAAGACATGTTAGGATCCACAATGAGCAGAACTTACTTGCAGGTATTGGTAGTGCAAATCAGAGGTGCAATCTGTGTGGGTGTTTTTTCAAAACACTGTCTGGTTTAAAAAGCCACATCAGACGCCATGAAAGGGCTAAGGTGTAGGTGAAGGAGGTGTTCAAACTCTGTTTAAGGATTAGATAACCACCATATATATATATATATATATATATATATATATATATATATATATATATATATATATATATATATATATATATATATATATATATATATATATATATATATATATATATATATATATATATATATATATATATATATATATATATATATATATATATATATATATATATATATATATATTGGGTTGGCAACTAAGTTCCCGCTGTTTAAAAAAAATTTTGGAATCTATTTTTTTCGAGAAATCTATTTTTGAATCATTTTGGAATCTATTTTTTTTTCTAGTTAATTTCAGTTAATTTTTGTTTATTTTCAGATCATTAAAATAGAATGTCAAGTTAAGAAAAACGACCGTTTTCAACACCTCCTTTTTGCTTTTAATAAAGGTTCTAAGGCCGCAAAAGCTGCTCGCGACATTTGTGCTGTGTATAGAGAGGGTGCCATAGCTGAAAGAACCGTTCGTGATTGGTATGCCAAGTTCAAAAATGGAAATTTTGACCTCAAAGACTCACCTCGTTCTGGCCGTCCAGTTGAGTTCCATGAAGAGCGATTAAACCAACTTTTGCACGAAAATTCTCGTCAAACGACAAGGGAACTGGCAGAGAAAATGGAATGCTCCCACACTGCTATAGAGAAGCATCTTCACTCGATGGGAAAGATTCAGAAGTATGGCTCATGGGTTTCGCATGCTTTAAGTGACAACAACAAAAATCAACAGGCCACAATCTCCGCTGGTCTGCTTGCTCGTCACCGCTCAACTCATGGACACAAGCAACGATTTCTTTACCGAATCGTTATTGGCGACGAAAAATGGTGCCTGTTCATCAATATGAAGCAGTGTAAGGAATGGCTTAGCCCCGGTAATCAAGCGACACCGCGCGTGAAACAAGATCTTCATCCGCGTAAAACGATGTTGTGCGTGTGGTGGGACTGGGAAGGGATTATTCATTACGAATTGCTTGAACGGAACCAAACGATCAACACGGAACTCTATGTTCAACAGATGGAACGACTTAACACGGCTATTCAGGAGAACAGACCTAATCGGCAGCATGGAGTTCTTCTGCTGCACGACAACGCCCGTCCTCATATCGCCAATATGACCAAGGAAGCCATTCAAACGCATGACTGGGAAATGCTGCTGCACCCACCGTACTCTCCTGGTTTAGCACCAATGGATTTCTACCTCTTTCGATCAATACTGATGCAGAATTTAGAGCTTGGTTGGATCAATTTTTCGAGTCGAAATCGGGTGATTTCTACCAACGAAGTATTGAAAATCTTGTTGAACGCTGGGAAGAAGTTGTAAACAACATGGGTGAATAAATTATTGATTAATTAGTTGTTATTTTTTATTAAACCTTTTAAAAAAATTTTAATTTAAAAAAAAACGGCGGGAACTTAGTTGCCAACCCAATATATATATATATATATATATAATTATTACATTACCATGTGCGCGACAAGTGATGCTATATGTGGGATTCTCAGCTTTTTTAGCTGCTATTTCTGAACTTCGGTATATGGTGAAGCAAATATTTGCTGATCCCTTAATTATATATATATATATATATATATGATCATTTATAGTGATGAGTATCACGTTATTAACATTGGAGACACATTCAGAAACAACAGTAATAAGTATAATATAAATGTTTTCTTTTCATCCATCATCATTACTATTAAAAAATAATAAAAATGTTGTTCCTCTGCTTCTCTTTCAAACATTTAATTTTGGAGAAATTGTTTTGATGTAGCTCCATTGCTTTACGGAATTTTGGGTCATCTCTTGAACATTTGTAAAAAGGGAATAATACAATACGTCCTGCCATGCTGTATGGGATGTTCCTTTTGATGCGTAAGGGATGGCAAGAGTAGAAATTCAAATTTGGTGTGTATCCATTTTTTTTTCTAAAATATGTCTGTTGTGATGGTGGAGTTGTGTATTTTTATGTGAATATCTGGGAATGGTAATTCATTGCAACTGGATTCTGTCGTGAATTTGATGGATGGGTGAAGTGTGTTGAGTATATTATTAAATATTTGTAGGTCATCATTTGATTTGTCCCAAAAGATGAAGTAGTCATCGAGGAAGCGCTTCCACATTTCAATGATGCATTTCTTGCAATCCTGATTAAAAGCTCTCTCTACTTCTTCATAAAACTTATCTTCCAAGTATATATTTAAGCAGACCATGTTTTATTATGTAATTTATATCCTCCAGAGTGGCTTCCAACTAAATATACAATGTACATACAAATTTCATTTATGATGTTTGATTAGTTGTTCATAGAGAATAGATTGAATTGTAAATAGTCCCGAATAATTAATTTTTTTTTTTTAATATTCTGACTTTATTTTCCTAATTTATGAATGTTGTACTAATATTTAATGTATGTTCATGCAAAACATGGAATTACACAGAATATGGGACTTGGCTATACGAGTGTAAAGGAATATAAATTTTCATAGGACTTTGAACTTTTATTTTTCAGTGATAACCGCACCCTCCCCACTTTTCTTATTTTTTTCTTACTTCCTAAAATTGAGTCAGTTTCAAGCGTTTATTTATCCGTCCTCTATGTTTCTCTACCCAGCGTTTGACTGCTCCCAGGCTCAAAGTGTGAGGTATATTGGTAGAAAGATTGGTGAGGTCAAAGCTTGTAAGTGTAGTACCTTCTGGGACAGTGAATGGAATGTGTTGGAGGAAATCTATGCCGTCCCGTATATAGCTGGGCATTAAAGGGCATAAATATTTTAGGAGTGTGTCCCAAAAATGACTCAACTGTTGTGTTGGTTCTTGAAGTCCAGCAGCTCTTGGTCTCAGTTTGAGGTTCGTAGGTCTTAGTATTTTTATGTATTGGTTCCTCTGCTCATTTACGGCTCTCTGTATTTCGGGGCTTTTGTGGATTTTGGGTAATCCGTAGAAATTGCTCTTTGATTATAGAGTTGCATAAATAATTTTTCTCTTTGTCTGTGAAAGAATTTTACTATTTATTAATTTGTGTTTTGATTTTATTCATTACTAGCAGAAATACCCGGCGTTGCCCGGGTTAAAGAGAATAATGAAATCTAAAAACGCCGTCTAGACTACGCATCATCTTTATATATAGAGATGTATATACACACACGCACCCAAACACACGTATATATATGTATATCAATATAAATATATGAAAGTCAATGAAGTTTCGTAAAAGAAGGTGATCACGTACATACTTTCTTGCTGTTGTGATTATAACACCTCATTGTAAACTATGTTCCTTGTTTTCCCTTGTGGAGCGTATACAAATAGGTTTTTTGTTGCTGCCCACTCTTGAGCAGCCAACATACAGTTGTCCATGTGAGAAGCAGGGCTCTTCCAAGAGAAGACCAGCTACAGACAGTGTTTGACCCTGATATTTGTTTATGGACATGGCAAAAGTCACACGAAGGGGGAATTGTAGTCTTCTGAATGTAAAAGGAATGTCTGCTCCTGATGGAGTAAGAGGAATTCTTGGAATAAAGACGTCATCCCTTTTTGCACATCCAGAAAGAATGGTAGCCTCGATAACGAGTGACATCATTTTCTAAATAATGCTCATCTGTTATGTTCGGGTTAAAATTTCATCAACATCAAAAATATATGAATTTTCATGGGAGTTATGGCCGTTATGCAAATAATATAATTTCCAAATTTCATAAAGATCCATTCAGTACTTTTGACATAGTTTTGGATAAGAAAACAAATGACTAATGTGTGTGTTTGTGTGCATGTGTATGTGTGTGTGATGGGTGTATATATGTATAGATATCTGTATGCATGTATATATGTATATATGTGTACATATTACATGTACATCTATATATATATATATACATCTACACATATGTATACATATACATGTATGTATAGATCTATATATATATATACATATACGTGTACATCTATATGTATACATATACATCTCTCTCTCTCTTTCTCTCTCTCTCTTTCTCTCTCTCTCTTTCTCTCTCTCTCTTTCTCTCTCTCTCTTTCTCTCTCTCTCTTTCTCTTTCTCTCTTTCTCTCTCTCTCTCTCTCTCTCTCTGAAAGTATCTGTCATTACAGTATCGAAATGGTGTACATATACATGTATATGTATACATATACATCTCTCTCTCTCTCTCTTTTTGTCTCTCTCTTTCTCTCTTTCTCTCTCTGTGAAAGTATCTGTCACTACAGTATCGAAATGTGATTGTTTCAGTTAGTGGAATAGTTTCATTTTTAAAGTGAAAGTATTTGACATGAGTGTTTTTGTTTCACTTTTGACACGTAATACTTAAATAGTGGAGGAGATATTATGTTGCCGTGTGCTCGAACTCTGCAAGAAGTTAATAATTTTTTTTTTGACTAAAACACAACTGGAACCCTAAGTAAGGCATGTGTAAAATTTGAATGAAATTGGTTGCGTAGTTCTCGAGTTTTAGGGATTCACACAGACAGACAGACAGACAGACAGACAGACAGACAGACAGACAGACAGACAGACACACATTCTCATTTTTATATATATAGATTGCTTTTCCCGGGTGTCTTAGTTCTTCCTTGAAGTAGGTTTGGTTTGTTAGAATTTCCAATATTTTATCTTTATAATAGTCGTTTTCCATGATTACTATCGCCCCTCTCTTATCGGCTTCTTTTAGGATGATTGAATTGTCATTTTTCAGTGTTAGTAAGTCTTCTTTTTCTTCTTCACGAGAGTTTTGTTTGCATTAACGGTAATTAGGGGAAATTTCGAAAATGTGTCTATATATGTGTCTAAATGTTTGTCATTCCCCTTGTAGGGGGTGAAGTGGGATTTATTTCTGACAATTGGTTCATCATTCATATCCTTATTTCGGACTTCTGTAAGCCGGAGGTGGCGGTTAAAATTCTCAATATCAGTTTTTAGTTCAATGAGATTAGGGTTGGGTTTCGGGGGGTAAATTTGAAACGTTTCTACGGGAGAATCATATCATTGTTGAGGTTTCTAAATTTACACATTTATGATCTTCGGGGTGATATGTTCTGTGTGCTCATTAAAATATTCTGTTGTGTCGGGTCTGGTGCGCGATTGTGGTATTTTCTCCTTATTGTGTTTCCATTTTTTGCTGTCTCCGGGGTTCTGGTTCCCTCGTAGGTGAGGGATGATTCATGTTCTTTGTACGTACTTCGTTGTCTATAGGTTCTGTCTTCTTCCCATCTTCTATGTTTATTCGACCATTCAGGATGTATATGATTGTTGGTCGTAAATCGTGGGTTTCTTGAGTTTCCACGATGATTATTCATATTATAGTTTCTGTGTTGTCCATATTTTACTTGTCTTTCTCTCCGTTTATTCATCTATCTAGGGTATTTAGTATTATGGGTTGGTGTCTGTCTGTATGTTACTTGTCTTTATTGTCTCCCCCCCCCCATTCATTCATCCATCTAGGGTGTTTGATATGAATTGATAGTTGTCTTCTATATTCCATGTGTTTGTTTATTGCAATGTTGTGTTTTGGTATTGCAGAATATGGATTTCTGGTCTGCACTTGGGATGAGCTGGAGTTCATCTCCGCATATGTTCTTGGATAACTAGAGGTTCGATAACTTAGTCTGGTTCCCCTGTGGTCAGTGTCTATATTTGTTTTTGGTTTCCTTGTATTTTTTTGTTGTTGTATTTTCGTTTTCATAATAGATTCCCCCCCCCCTAGTTTATTTTTCATTGTGAACCACTCTTGTTTTTCCTATCATTTTTATGAACTTTTCTTCTTCCCGCTTAGTGTCTTTTTTCTATAGTTGTAATTTTTCATGACTTTCGTTGTTACTCCGTTCGGCGATTTCAGCAAACATAACTGCATCAATTGTGTGTGCTAAATTTTTCTAGAGAACATTCTTTTCTTTTGTGGTTTGATCGGAGATGGTCTATTTCTAGCATAATGGATGTCCACTTAATGGTCATCCCTTCTTATACGTATATATATATATATATATATATATATATATATACAGAGAGAGAGAGAGAGAGAGAGAGAGAGAGAGAGAGAGAGAGAGAGAGAGAGAGAGAGAGAGAGAGAGGTTAGTTGAAATATGTTTCTCATATATTTTAATTGCTAAAAGGCAAATACACTGCAGTTACCGTGGAGAAAATATCTCTCTTATGGTAAAAAGGTGTGAAAACACCCACTTCATTCAGTGTCGCCATCTGTTAGGAATCCCAGACATCGATGTTTCGAGATTATTACTCTTGCCAATGAGATGTACTTACGAGAGGCAACTCTGAACGAACTTAATAAAGCTGTAGCTTTATATATAATTCAGTCAACACGTTGACTGATTTTTCGCCACGTAACTGCAATGCTTTTTAGCAGTTGAAGTATGTGACAAACATTTCAACTAACCTAAATTCTGTTCATGCCGAAACACTGCTTTGCGCCAATGATTCGTTATTCACCTTGGCCGGGTCATCTACTAACACAAATTTGTGAATGTGTTGACTGAATCTATATATATAAAGATGAGAATGTGTGTCTGTGTCTCTGTCTGTCTGTGTGAATCCCTAAAACTTGAGAACTACACAATCAATTTCATTCAAATTTTACACATGCCTTACTTAGAGTCCATGTAGTGTTTTAGGCCAAAATTTTTTTAAACTTCTTGCCTAGTGCGAGTGACGTACGCGCGCACGCGCACGCGCACACACACACACGCACACACATATATATCCTTTTGATTCAATCGAACGCTGAATCAAAATTGATCAGTGAATTTAATGGTTGTCCTTTCTTTGTACGAATACATATGGTGTAATAAACAGCTGGTGGAAGCAATATGGTGTCACAGTGATGGCGTTGCTGGTGGTGATGGTGTGCTTACGTGTGCTTCTATGCACAAAAGGGTTCCGTTCCGTAAGTGTTACTTGCTTTACTTAGGCGTAGTCACATTCAACAACAATTGGCACGAATCTCATTTCGATTCAGCGCTGAATCAAAATTGATCTGTGAATTTAATGGTTGTATTTCTTTGTAGGAAGAAATATGATGTCATCGTTGGTGCGTGAAAGTATTTATGGTGGCAGTGGTGGTAGTGGTGGTGGTGATGTGTATGTGAGTGTGTGTGAGAGTGTGAGTGTGTGTGTGTGTGTGTGTGTGTGTGTGTGTGTGTAAAACAGTACTGTGGTTAATTCTGCAATCCAAGTCAACTAGGTCCGTTTAGACATGTGATCAAAGAAGTTCTAGCCGAAACCAGCTGGAGCAGCATTGTCTATCGCGTCCTTCATCAAGACGGTAGGCTGTGATCTGAGTAAGATTTGATTGGTATTTCTATACGATCGAGCAATCAAAATGAGTCTGCTCGTGAGTGATACAAGAGAGCAAATATCCAGTGGACCTGGCTCTGTGGGATCTATACTTGTAGTCATTGAGAAAAGAAATAGATAAATGGATAGACAGACTGACAGATAGACAGATAGACAAACAGACGGATAGATATATAGATAGATAGATTGACAGACAGTTAGATAGATAGATAGATAGATAGATAGATAGATAGATAGATAGATAGATAGATAACTTTCTTTATTAGCCACACAAAGCTGAACATAGATGGGACAAGTACAATGTAGAGTTTTTCTTTTCGAGGGGGGCGAAAACAAAGTAAAAAAAAAAAGACAAAATTAGGGACAACGATCATAAGGGATCGAAATCGTTTGGGATATATACAAAAAAAAAAATCCAAAATAATGCAGAAAGTTCCCAAGAAATGGGGAGGTTTATCCGTGGAAAGAAAAAACTACGAAAAGACCACGGTAACTTCGGGCAATAATGTCACATATTAACACATTTATTTACAAGAAGTAACTCTCTGAAATATTTTCCGTTTTATAGGACCATGCTCAAGGTGACTTCGTCATTCATCCGTGCCATCCTTGCCACATTCACCCATCTTTTTTCGAAACATTGGCTAGACAAAACTTGCCTCTCTACTCTCACCTTCCTTTTCAAGTGATACATGAAAAAGTTGATGAGAGATTCACCAGAGACGAAAGTGTTTGTCTCTAATACTTTCAGACGCGTCTACAAGATACATTCTTTCGCCATAGCCATAAGTACGATAAAAATAGCCCTTCCTTCCCGTTTGAAGGAAGGAGGCGTGACGATATTGACGATAGACTCGGCTGATAAATCGACTCGTCCCACACGTGACAGCAGTCGTTCGACATAAGCCCACAGGTCGGAAATGGTTGAACACTGCACGAGTGCGTGCAAAACGGTTTCGTCGCTCTGACCGCATCTCGAGCAGGTCGGCCCCGTGTTTCTCGAGCCGTGTCTGTAGAGCTTATCCCGAACGGGTAGCGCTTCTCGGTAGCACTGCCAGGCCAGGGATCTCTGGAAGTTGTCCATAGGTCCCGCCCCGAAAGTCGTCTTGAAAAGGCGGGTCAGGTATTCCTCGTCGACGCCCAGGTTCACCCCGAGATCGTCGTCGTACCTCCCCTCCACTAATCCCCTATAGAATGCGTTAGTTGTGATGCAGTCGCTCAAGGTCGACCCGGGACGGCAGAGTTGTTGGAGAGCAACGCGACACTCGCGGTGCCATTCGCCCTTCCTCGGCCTCTTCTTGATCCACGACTGCAGCTCGGTCATGGAGACGAGCTGCGGGAAAGCGCGTCGCACAAACGGCGACCACACCTGCTCACCGTCGTCTACGTAGAGCTGGAGATGTCGCAGTCTCAATGCATGTCTGTGCATCATCAACCATGGCAGGCCCAGCCCTCCTTTCAGTGGGTGTTGGCAGCAAACGGATCGCCTGACCATCGGAACGCTTCCTTTCCACAAGAAGCGGAATGGATGCGCTCCAGCTTGGTAATGGTAGGGACGGAACAAGGCAAGACGGTCAAGCGGTAGTTGATGACGGATGCGATGTACACGTTCGCCACCTCCACCCGACATTTTAGGGACAGCTTCCTCTCGACCCATTGCCGGCAGAGAGTGGCCACCCTACTCGTAATCTCGTCCCAGTTCTTCTCCGTTTGCAGGTCCGGACCGAACCAGACTCCGAGCAACATCACCGGCCCGTCCGTCCAGCGTCCCACTACTGAGGCGCTGCCGGACGGCAATGGGCTTGCTTCTCCAGTTGCCGAGCCGCAAGCCCACCGACTTTTCCCAGTTGATTTTCGCTCCCATCACCGCTTCGTAGTCTTTCAGCGTCTCGCCGACCAGCTCGATGTGCTCGTGGCTAGACGCTATGACGGTGACGTCGTTCGCGTATGCGGACACGCTCGTCTCGCACCCCAGTTCTCGCGTGATGCCCCTCAGCGTCGTCAGCTTCTGCAGTAGTGGCTCGAGAGTCAATACGTACAGAAGTGACGAGAGGGAGCATCCCTGACGGACCGAACGTGCAATGTCGAAGGGTCTCGATAGATGCCCATTGATGCGAATTACCGAACGGATGCCTCTGTACAAGGCAACCATCCAGCCAGGGAAAACGAGACCGAAACCGGCTGCTATGAGGACAGCCTCCAAGTATCGATCGTCTACCCTATCGAAAGCTTTCGATTGATCCAAATTGATCAGGGCCCCACCCATGCCAGGTTCCTTAACTACCCTGTCTACGATGTAGTGCATCAGATGGAGGTTGTTCTGGATGCTCCTGCCCGGCACGGCGCACGTTTGCGCCTTGTCGACCAGTTTCTCGATGACAAGCGCCAACCGCTTGGCTAACACCTTGGCCAAAATTTTCAGGTCTGCTTTGAGCAGAGTGATGGGCCGAAAGTTATCTATTACGTCCCCCTTGTTTGGATCTTTCTTCAGCAGCGTTACGGCTTCTCGGCTCACAAAACCGAGAATGCTCCCGTTCTGCTGCCAGTTGCAGTACACAGCTGCCAACACGTCTTCAAACAAGTCTGTAAAGCTCGTAGAGCAGACCATCCAAACCCGGCGATTTGTCCCTCGAGCATCCCGCCATCGCGTCCCTCAGTTCCTCCGCCGTAATGGCATCTTCGCAGCACTCCGCCTCTCTTGCCGATAGTCGTGGCAGGCTGTGCAGGTAGGCACTGAAGTCCACCCTGCGTTCTCGTTCGCCACTCGTCCCGAACAGTCGGGCCAAATGCTGCTGAAACGCCTCGCACATTTTGTTGGGCTCGAGTAACTCGCGCCCCTGTTCGTCTACCAGAGAACGAACGGTGGCTTTGTTGCCCCGCTGTGCCTCCACCACCCGGGCCTCTCGCGCGGCTCCAACACCTTCATTCCTTAGAGCACGCATCCTAGCCCTGACAACACACCCTTCATGTTTGGCGTTGAAGTGTTGGTCGAGGGCCAACCTCGCCGCCAAAACGTCGGATGTGATGCCGCTTCTTATTGCCTCTTCTAACTTGTTAACTAGCTCACCCTTTACTCTGTTTCTATCTACGGCTAGTGCCTTGCTATATCTATCTGCTTCCGCTTTTACTGCTCTCTTGAGGGTAAACCACCATTTGTTGTTGATGGCGGCTCCCGTCAAAGCCCTCTTTAGTAACGTGCTAATTCGGTCTCTGAAAACCTGTCTCGACGGGAAAGATGCGTTCAGTTTCCAGTAACCAGGACCCTACCTATGTGCCTTATCTAAGTTCAGCGTACACGGCACGAGTTTGTGATCTGTGTAACTGACTGTGTGGAATTGTGGACATCCTAAGGTATCCCTATCTACTGTCCTAAACAGTATCCTATCTAGATACGACCTCAACGACCCAATGCGGTTGCTCCATGTCCACGTTGGCACATTTGGATGTTCGAGTCGGTACCTGTCAAACAGTTGGAAGCATCTGAGCAGGTCTCTGAGGCATTTGCTTCCCCTTCTATTACTACCTCTCCCCACGTAGTCTAGATGCGTGTCCAAGGTAGCATTCCAACCCCCCACTAAAAGTAAAGGACGAGACGTTCCCAGGAATACTTCTAGATGTCGAAAGAAATCCGGCCGACCTGTTAAAGGTGGTGCATAGACTGCTAGGAGTCGAAAAGCACACCCATCGCTGCCGTCGACATCCAAAACAACCAGTCTACCCTCCGGGTTTACGAATATCGTCCTTACTTCGAGATCCAAATTCTTGCGAAATAGTACCGCCGTGCCACTACCGCCCATCCCCGGCAGACAGGGAGAAAAATAAACGTTAAACTGTCCGCCAAACATGGACTTTAGGGCCCGTGGCTCATGGAGTCTGGTCTCACTTATGGCTATGATTTCTAGTTTGTGTGACTTTATGTCGTTTAGGAGGTACCCTTGTTTCCAAGGGGACCCCAAGCCACGCGCATTCACACAGCCAATCTTGACCATGATCCTATTGAGTTGTGTGCTTTAAAACACAAACGAAAGGAACAGAGCGTTACCGTTCGAAAGTTCAGTTTCCTCTTTTGATTTTTCACCAAGGAGGCTACTATACAGTTTTTTTACATAAATATTTTTGACATCCCCCTATCGCATTGGGGTAAAGGGATTTTAGTGTGTGGTGCAATGTTGGTGTAATGTGGTAAATTTTGATGTGTTCTGGTGGTGTTGTGTATGGGTGGTTGCTCGTTTTAGTGTCGTTTTCTGTAATGTTTGTTTTTGTGTTGATGTATTTCATCAACTCTGTGTTTCTTGTGTCTATTGCTGTGAGCATTGTTTTTGTGCTGTTATTGTTGGTGCTGTTTGTGTTAAAGTTGGAAGTGTTTTCGAGAGTTGTGTATCTCCCTGCTTTGTTGATGCTTGTCTTTGTTCTTTGTTTACTCCTCTTCCTCCTTCCTTTTCTGGCTATTTGCCATTCCTCACTACTTTCGTATTCCGACGAAAGTTCTGAGGAATCGGATGGGGGTAGGGGCATGTCGTAAACTTCTGTGTGTGTTTGTGTAAATGGTTGTGCTGTTGTTTCTGTTGGTGTTGGTTGTTGCTTTTTTGTGTTAGGTGTATGCGATATAGGGGAGGGGGAATCAGTTTTTGCATCTTCTGCTGTATCTTCACTTCTTGTCTTGTCGATTGTTGGTGTTGTTATTACTGTCTTTTGTGTTGAAGGTGGTGTGGTTAGCAGGGGTTTTTTTGCAGGTTTTGGTAGTGGTTGTTGTTGCTGTTCTTTGTTTTTGGCAGCAGTTGGACAATCAGATTTTAGATGTGTCTCACTGTTGCATAAGTAGCATTGTGGCCTCCTGCCTTCCACCACTATATACAACTTGTGTCCTTCTGCTAATTCGATATTTGCTGGTAGGTTATTTATCGATTCTTGATCGATTTGCAACAAGATTTCGAGTTTTTTTACCTGCCCAGTTTTGCTGTCCAAGGACAGCAATTTCTAAAATATTGGCTTCCTCCATTTCGAAACAGATGGCCGATAAAAGCCACTGTGTCTCTACCTCTGAAGGCACATTTTTTATAGTTACTTTTGTTACTCTTTGTTCAAGATAGCTGGGTATCATTGTTAGCTGATCTGTGCGCCGAGTGATTGTCGAAAATTTTTTTCGATAATTCTTCGCTGTGGAAGTGAACTTGAAGAGTGACAAATTTATGCCACCAATTGACGTAATCCTTATGTGGCCATACAGGGCGAAGGCACTTCTCAATTTTTTCCTGTGCTGCGTTTTCTGTATTTTTTTGTTTTTGTATTCAATAATTTGTATATGATTGTTTTTTTCTGTGTTTCTTCTAATATGTTCTGTGGCATATTTAAGTGTAAGGTTTCGCCTTTTTTGTGAAGTAGTGATTTAATGTCTTTTATTTGTTGGGCAGTGAACGATACAATCTTTCTTTTCTGTCTTATCGCTTCAGCGGTAGTGTTGGTGTTTCCATTCTTTAAGGTCGACGGCTTTGCGACGATATCGCTGTTGTTGCTGGTGGTGGTAGCGGTGCTAGCTTTCATGCTCACACTTGTGCCTGCTTGTGTGAGAATTCTCCTCTTCTTCCTTCCTTCATGAAGCTGTGGTAAAGGCAGTGTAAGGAAATCAACTTCGAAAGAGTTGCCAAAGAGACCGGCGTTCGTTATAAGATCGTTTTCATGGCTTGAAGACGCCATCCTCAAAACAAAAATGGTTAAGAAAGCCGAAAATAAATTGACAAAATCGGGAAATACGTTACACAGGGCAGATTTCCCGAGCAAACAATTTGCACAACCGAATGAATCAGTAGTTGCACAACTTTTACATAAAAAATATAATCCAAAAACAACTTTTTAAGGCAATAAAAGGCAAACTTACACGGAGCCGATGTGTCTATTCCCCGTCCTTAAGATAGATAGATAGATAGATAGATAGATAGATAGATAGATAGATAGATATATTTCTTTTATTAGAGCTCAACAAAGATGGGACAAATACAATGTAGAGCTTTTCTTTTTGGGAGGGGGAAGGAAAAAAAATAGGGGTGTGTCGATCAAAAGGGATCGTAGGAAGGGAAAAAGGGAGGAGTTCGATCAAAAGGGATCGAGAAAAAAAAAAGCGATCAATAGGGATCATGTATCACAGTAATGTTCTCGTGTAAAAGGAGGGGAGGACAGTTTAGGTTTAGCCGTGGAAAGAAAAGCCTACGGAAAAGACCACGGTAACCTTGGTCAATATTGTCATTGAAGAAACTATAACAGTAAATGACTCTCTTTTGCCTTTTTGTTTTATTTTTTTTTCTAGTTCATAGGGTTATGCTCAAGATGGCTGCGTCGTTCACACGTGCCATCCTTGCTACATTCACCCATCTTTTTTTGAAGCATTCACTAGACAAAACTTCCCTTTCTACTCTCACCTTCCTCTTCAGGTGATACTTGAAGAAGTTGATGAGAGATTGCCCAGAGAGGAAAGTCTTTGTCTCTAGACCTTACAGACGCGTCCATCATACACATTCTTTCGCCATAGCCACAAGTACGATGAAAATAGCCCTTCCTTCCCGTTTAAAGGAAGGAGGCGAGACAATATTGACGATAGACTCGGCTGATAGACCGACTCGTCCCACACGCGATAGCAGTTGTTCGACGTAAGCCCACAGGTCGGAAATGGTTGAACACTGCACGAGTGCGTGCAAAACGGTTTCGTCGCTCTGACCACATCTCGAGCAGGTCGGCCCCGTGTTTCTCGAGCCGTGTCTGTAGAGCTTATCCCGAACGGGTAGCGCTTCTCGGTAGCACTGCCAGGCCAGGGATCTCTGGAAGTTGTCCATAGGTCTCGCCCCGAAAGTCGTCTTGAAAAGGCGGGTCAGGTATTCCTCGTCGACGCCCAGGTTCGCCCCGAGATCGTCGTCGTACCTTCCCTCCACTAATCCACTATAGAATGCGTTAGCTGTGATGCAGTCGCTCAAGGTTGACCCGGTTTGTTGGAGCTGCCGGAGAGCAACGCGACACTCGCGGTGCCATTCACCATTCCTCGGCCTCTTCTTGATCCACGACTGCAGTTCGGTCATGGAGACGAGCTGCGGGAAAGCGCGTCGCACAAACGGCGACCACACCTGTTCACCGTCGTCTACGTAGAGCCGGAGATGCCGCAGTCTCAGCGCGTGTCTGCGCATCATCAACCATGGCATGCCCAGTCCTTCTTTTAACGGGTGTTGGCAGCAAACGGATCGTCTAACCATCGGAACGCTTCCTTTCCACAAGAAGCGGAATAGGATGCGCTCCAGTTTGGTGATGGTAGGGTCGGGACAAGGAACGACGGTCAGGCGGTAGTAGATGACGGACGCGATGTACGTGTTCGCCACCTCCGCCCGACCTTTTAGGGAAAGCTTCCTCTCAACCCATTGCCGGGTTAGAGTGGCCACCCTTCTCGTTATCTCGTCCCAGTTCTTCTCCGTTTGGAGGTCTGGACCAAACCAGACCCCGAGCAACTCAACCGGACCGTCAGTCCAACGTCCCACGACGGAGGCGCTGCTTGACGGCATGGGCTTGCTTCTCCAGTTGCCGAGCCGCAAGCCCACCGACTTTTCCCAGTTGATTTTCGCTCCCGTTACCGCTTCGTAGTCTCTCAGTGTCTCGCCGACAAGCTCGATGTGCTTTTGGCTAGACACTATGACAGTGACGTCGTCAGCGTATGCGGACACGATCATCCCGCATCCCAACTCTCGCGGGATGCCCCTCAATGTCGCCAGCTTCTGCAGTAGTGGCTCGAGAGTCAACACGTACAGAAGCGACGAGAGGGGGCATCCCTGACGGACCGAACGTGCAACGTCGAAGGGTCTTGATAGATGCCCATTGACGCGAACTACCGAACGGATGCCTCTGTACAAGGCAACCATCCAGCCAGGGAAAACGAGACCGAAACCGGCTGCTATGAGGACAGCCTCCAAGTATCGATCGTCTACCCTATCGAAAGCTTTCGATTGATCTAAATTGATCAGGGCCCCACCCATGCCAAGTTCCTTAACTACCCGCTCTATGATGTAGCGCATCAGATGGAGGTTGTCATGGATGCTCCTGCCCGACACGGCGCACGTTTGCGCCTTCCCGATCAGTTTCTCGATGACAAGCGCCAACCGCTTGGCTAACACCTTGGCTAACACCTTGGCCCAAATTTTCAGGTCTGCATTGAGCAGAGTGATGGGCCTAAAATTATCTATGATGTCCCCCTTGTTTGGATCTTTCTTCAGCAGCGTTACGGCTCCTCGGCTCACAAAACCGGGAATCCTCTCGTTTTGCTGCCAGTTGCAGTACACCGCCACCAAGACGTCTCCAAACAAGTCTGGCATGCAGTTGTAAAGCTCGTAGGGCAGACCATCCAAACCTGGAGATTTGTCCCTCGAGCATCCCGCCATCGCGTCCCTCACTTCCGCCGCCGTGATAGCACCTTCTCAGCACTCCGCATCTCTTGCCGAAAGTCGTGGCAGGCTGTGCAGGTAGGCACTGAAGTCCACCCTGCGTTCTCGCTCGTCACTCGTTCCAAACAGTCGAGCAAAGTGCTGCTGAAAGGCCTCACACATTTTGCTTGGCTCGAGCAGTGCGCGCCCCTGTTCGTCTACCAGAGAACGAATGATGGCTTTGTTGCCCTGTTGCGCCTCCGCCACCCGGGCCTTTCGCGCGGCTCCAACACCTTCGTTTCTTAGAGCACGCATCCTAACCCTGACAACGCACCCTTCGTGTTTGGCGTTGAAGTGTTGGTCGAGGGCCAACCTCGCCGCCAAAACGTCGGATGTGATGCCACTTCTAATTGCCTCTTCTAGCTTCTTAACAAGCTCACTCTCTACTCTGTTTCTATCTATGGCTAGTGCTTTGCTATACCTAACCGCTTCTGCTTTTATTGCTCTTTGGAGGGCAAAACACCATTTGTTATTGATGATGGCTCCCGTCAAAGCCCTCTTTACTAACGTGCTAATCCGGTCTCTGAAAACCTGTCTAGCGTACACGTCACAAGTTTGTGATCCGTGTAGTTGACTATGTGAAATTGTGGACACCCTATGCTATCTCTATCTACTCTCCTACACAGTACTCTATCTAGATACGATCTCGACGACCCGATGCGGTTTGTCCATGTCCACATTGGCGCATTCGGATGGTCGAGTCGGTACCTGTCAGACAGCTGAAAGCGTCTGAGCAGGTCTTTGAGGCATTTGCATCCCCGTCTATTCCTATCTCTGCCCACATAGTCTATATGCGTGTCCAAGGTAGCATTCCAATCCCCCACTAAAAGTAAAGGACGAGACGTTCCTAGGAATACTTCTAGACGTCGAAAGAAATCCGGCCTACCTGTTAAAGGTGGTGCGTGTACTGATATGAGTCGAAAAGCACACCCATCGCTGCCATCGACATCCAGAACAACCAATCTACCCTCCGGGTCTATGAATACTGTCTTTACTTCGAGATCCAGACTCTTGCGAAATAGTACCGCCGTGCCACTACCGCCCATTCTCGGCAGACAGGGAGAAAAATAAATGTTAAACTGTCTGCCAAATATGGACGTTAGGGTCCGCGGATCATGGTGTCTGGTCTCGCTTATGGCTATGATTTCTAGTTTGTGTGACTTTATGTCGTTTAGGAGGTACCCTTGTTTCCAAGGGGACCCCAAGCCACGCGCATTTACACAACCAATCTTGAGCATAATTTTGATGTGAGTGTTAAAGTTTTAAAGAGAGTCACTTACCGTTCGAGAGTTTTTGTGTCTCCTCCTTCGGGTTTTCTTCGAGGAGATCGCTGTATAGTTTTTTTCGCCAGGTATTTTTGGCATTTGCCAACTGCCTCGGGAAAAATAGATTTTAGTGTGTGGTTCAGGGTTGGTGTTATGTGTAGTATTTTGATGTGTTCTGGCGGTGTTGTGTACGGGTGGTTGCTGGTTTTTATGTCTTCGTTTGTTATGTTTGTTTTTGTGTTGATGTATTCTATCAACTCTGAGTTTTTTGTGTTGATGGCAGTGAGCATTGTGTGTGTGTTCACTTTTGGGGTTTTGTTGCTTGTGTTGTTGTTGTGTGTGCTTGTGTTGGTGTCTGGAGTGTTTTCGGGAGTTGTGTATCTCCCTGCTTTGTTTGTGTTTGCTTTTCTTTTCTTGCTCCTCTTCCTCCATCCTTTCTGGGCTATTTGCCATTCCTCATTACTTTCGTCTTCCGACGAAGGTTCTGAGGAATCGGAAGGGGGTAGGGGCAAATTGTGAGCGTCTGTGTGTCTTTGTGTGAGTGGTTGTGTTGCTGTTGGTTGCTTGTTGGTTTCATTACTAATGGCTGTTTCTATTACTTTAGAGACGTTAGAGATGAAAGTAATACGACGATAGCTGAATGGGTTAGAAAGGGTGTCTTTCATTGGATGTGAAATACGGACGCGTGTTTCAAAATGTTATGGCATATCACCGTAAATAGTGAAAGAATGAAGAGTTTGGTTAATGAAGGAAAATGTTCTGAGATGCATCACTTGAGTGAAGTGGAAGTGATATCGTCAAAGTGGGTGACCTTGTTTGTTTAAAGCGATTGGAGATACTTCTACACTTGTAATGTATATATGCAGAGATGGAATCTAGTGGAGTAGAATAGGGTAGATTTGAAGATGATTGGCTAAAAGTGAGTAGTGTGGAGCTGGATGTAAAGTGAGCAGCGAAAGTGGGGGCTTACTTCTATGAGGATACTGCTTATAGAGTCATCGTTATTTAGAAGAGAGAGAAAAAGAGGATTTCGCGAAGTTTTGGAGATTCTTTGGCAAAGAACCAAAAAGATCGGCTGTAGTTTTGTAGGTGGGAAGGCTTGCAGGTCGCGTGATACATCCTTAGCACACTGGACAGTAGTCTTACAAGAATTACGCTGTTGCGTGAATGTTGCTTAGTTTTGGAGTACAGTAAGATTCTTCTGGCGTTGTAGGCTTTATATTTTGCTCCAAATTGCTGTAGTGCAGCTAGCAGTGAACTACTTGGACGGAGTGAGGACTTGGGACATTTAAGTTTTGTGGTTTGTAAGATGTGAAATGACATGTCCCAAAAGATGATATCACTCACCTGCTTGGCCTTTTTATGATTGGTCAAGAGTGAAGTACGTGTGTCGTCAGGAAGCCAGACAACTAGTGGAGATCGGACTGGTGGCTAACTTGAAGTGTCATAGGACCCAATCCGGGCAGAAGGAAGGAAAGATATTCTATAATTGTATGGTGGACAATTGCAACGAGGTAGTGATAAGAAAAAAAACCTTAAACACCGAAACAGACATAGCTTGAGAAAGTTTGGGTTTAGAGGTAAGAAAGTGATGAGGCGTGTGGTAGATGTTTGTGTATCGGCCAGGAATGCAAGTAGATGAAACGAGTTGGTGTAAAGAATTGAGAATGACAAAGGATTCGGTGTAGTGATAGTCTTGTGTGGTGGCAGTGTGGTGTGGTATGGTGATGATGGGCGTGATGTGGTGAGATGATGCTGGGGTGAGTGCAGCCACGTAGCCAGCCGATTGCAACTGGGGTGCTATCTTGATAGCTGGGAGTGCTGAACAGGGGTACGGACAAAAGTCCCTACTTAAAGTCTGAAAGTGGACAAAAGCCCCATGCTTATATTTTTCGGTTATATTTTCATTTTTTTTTTTTTACATTTCTTGACACCTAACCTAGCCAAAACTTCTGATATATTTCGTATTTATTTTCATTTTAGTTGTTGCAATCATTAAACCGAGGCCATGATGGGGCATCACCTCGAAGAATTTTTAGTCGAATGTATCGATTCCAATATTTTAAAAAATGATTTTCAACAAGTACATAGTTAAACCTAAAAGGTTTTTCTACATGCTAGAGATAACAGCCAAATCTTTAAACATTATTTTTATATAATTTCAAATAAACATCGACCACGAGGCTGACAGTATGTCTTCTCAACAATTCGATGATTTAGTTTTGCATTGGCTGCTGAGATGTAGGTCGCATTTTTTAGAATCGTGCTGTAACATTCCATTAGCTTTGAGTCTTTCTCTAATGTGTACTGGAATAATTTCATAAAAAGACCACAAGGTTACGTATCATCTTCCGAATAAAGATCCTGAAAAGCTTCATTTTCGTTTCCTCGAAAAGTTAATTCGTTTGCACAAAGAAAATGAACAATATCAACAATGGAATTGATATAGTAACGGTTTTTGCTCAACTGATCATTTTGCAAGATTGAAAACACGAATGTTGTTGTGGATAAATGCTGTTGGCGGGATGCGGAGTTTGCGTGCTTATTTAAACCTTTGTTTTTTTTTTGCATGATGTCAATTAGAATATCCATTTTTAATAAAACAAGTATTATCTTGAGCAGAAGTATTAAAATGCCGACAAACAAAACAAGGCTTTCTTTGAAAGAGAATACTCTAACCATGGGCGACCAGTATACCAGCTTGACGAGAAGTCACGTCTCTGATTTCCATAAACTTTTGGATCAAACTTTACTAGAACTGGCTGCTCTGGTTGGCCGTCGATCTGTCCTAGATCATCCAATGAGGGTGTCAAAGACTTTGCAAGACCTCCCTTGAGCTGCGAAACTTCGTTTGCAATTCTCTTCTGTTTAGCATTATTAGATGAATCAGATTGGAAATTCAGCAATGATTGCTTCGGTTCTCTTTTTCAGTAGTGACTCATTATTTTTGGGCACTGATATTCGCAATAATTAATTCGGATTTTTCTGATTTGGCGGACACCATTTGTTTTCTAACGAAACACTTTCATACTTGGGATACTGGTAGAATGTGTCATATAAAACATCTTTTTCTCTTAGCTTTGTTAAGAAAAGTTTCTATATTGCGACAATTACAGCTACAACAAACTTTTTGACCAGCTCTAATTTACCCACGTTTTCATATCACTAACTACTAAATCAAAAGAAATTTAGGATCTTGTTCAAAACGGGGGCACCAGTATTTTCTTAACGAAACACTTTGAAACTTGGGACACTGGTAGAATGTGTCATATAAAGCATCTTTTTCTCTTAGTCTTCTTAACAAAAAAACGTACATCGCAAGTTATTTCATGTTAAAGTTGTCGTATTTCTGTAATTTCAACCAATGACTGACGTCCATTCAGTCGAATACAGTAAGTGCTGACTACGTAAACAAACGATTCTCAAACGATTCTGGCGGTGATAAAATTATTATTTCCTTGTCAAAAAATGGCTGAAGCATATTGGCAGTAGGGTTAGGGTTAGGGTTAGTGTTAGGGTTAGGTAGTAGCTAATAAACCTTTCATACAGTTCAGGCAGATGTTAACGAAATAAACACGCGTGAAAGAAAATGAAAAAAGCAAATGTTGTACACATACAGTTCAGGTAGATGTTAACGAAATTATAAATGGAGATTAAATACGCTTTACACCGCTTAAACTGCCAAAGGAGTAAGTGTAAACAGCTGAATACTTGTCAGGGATTGGTTGAAATTATCGAAATAAGACAATTTTTTACATGAAATAAATTCGAATACAAAAATTTTTTTCTGTTCTATAACACAAAATAGATAAGTATACGAAGTTTGAAAGTCTTTCGGTACCAAAAAACATTACATAAAACATTAATGAAAACTGGTTCCCCCGTTTTGAAAAAGATCCGAAATTCAATTTAGCTTGCTTACCAGCCACATGGTTCCGGGTTCAGTCCCACTGCGTGGCACCTTGGGCAAGTGTCTTCTACTATGGCCTCGGGCCGACCAAAGCCTTGTGAGTGGATTTGGTAGACGGAAACTGAAAGAAGCCCGTCGTATATGTATGTGTATATGTATATGTGTATATGTGTGTGTGTGTGTGTGTGTTTGTGTGCCTGTGTTTGTCCCCTCAACATCGCTTGACAACCGAAGCTGGTGTGTTTACGTCCCCGTAACTTAGCGGTTCGGCAAAAGAGACCCGATAGAATAAGTACTAGGCTGTTGGAGGAGCAGCTGCTGCTTCTCTAGCAGCTGCTGCTGGGGGAGCAGCAATAGTAGTTGCAGAAGTAGTAGCTGCAGCAGCAGTAGTGGCAGTGGCTGATGGTGATTGCTACTGTTGTCGCTGCTTGTGGACAGAGGTGTATGAACAGAGGTGCTTATTGCCTTTTGCTGCCATTGTTGTCATGGTCGTTATGAAAGTTTCTGCTGTCGTTTTTGGTATTGTTACTTGCGTTCAATATCATCTTTCGTTCAATATCATCTTTTGTTGCTGAAGCGTGAAATTTGTGATATAACAAGAGAAAGCTATAGAAGATCGAATACATGTCTCA
Organism: Octopus bimaculoides; assembly: GCF_046866305.1. Taxonomy (NCBI): domain Eukaryota; kingdom Metazoa; phylum Mollusca; class Cephalopoda; order Octopoda; family Octopodidae; genus Octopus; species Octopus bimaculoides. Next base: position 37,886,191 of record NC_142933.1, on the reverse strand, counting down.
GTGCAACATTCAGTTTCTAATATTTGTCTTACGTACACACAATCTGACCAGAATTCAATGAAAACAATTTGTCGGTGTACCCCACAAAATATTTGGCACAATTTATAAGCAGCTTATTATTCATGCATTTCTGTGTATGTGTGACCGTGCTTACACACACATACATAGACATACATACAAATATATATACAAATATATATACATAAATACAAATTATATGTTGTTTACAGGCATACACCCACCCACACACATGTATATACATATAATACTTACATATATATATATATATATATATATCTCCAAAGTTTTAAATTTAAAAGAGAGTTTTGACGCTAATATCCATTATTATTGAAATTTATTCCTACGTCAACATTTCTGTATAAGGCTATATTTGACTGTCAAATTTAAGTCAAACATATAATTTGCCTTACACGTCTTCAGAGAAATAAATTTAAGAACAAACAAAAAATCGAGAACAAGAGGTAAATACCAAGACATCGTCTCTAAATCCAGTTCATATTCAATTTAGACTTTTTTTGCGGTGAAATCTCTTGCTATATTGGTAACGATTACATGTTTTTCTATGAACAAATATATATATATATATATATATATATATATATATATATATATATATATATATATATATTATGTATGTATGTATGTGTGTGTGTATGTATATATTTGCAATAATTATAACAACAGAGAATATGGAAACTGGTGCATCCTCAAAATTTATTCCCTTTTATATTACTATGATATACAGCATATTTTTATGCTTGCGACGACCTACACGTGTTTCCGCTGCACAGAATTTGAGCCGTTGCATATGCTACCGAGCATAATTTTCTGTGAAACTTCGTTCAGGGTCTTTCAACCAGCTCTGCTCGAAGTGAACTGAATTCAGTTACTTCTTTATTGGTTAGGGTTCAGGTGGAAGCGAGTGGGGGTTAATTAGAATCTGAAATCTGAATTCGTAGTAAAATTGTATAGTTGACCTCGTTTTTAAATCTATCCGTTGATTTACTTATTCTATCTCTTATTTTTATCTTTTACGTGTTTCAGTCATTAGACTGCAGCCATGCTGGGGCACCACTTTGAAATTTTTTTAGCCGAATGAATCGAGACCAGCACATTTTTTAAAGCCTCGTACATATTCTAAACATGACACAATGAAAGAATAAATTGTTTTTCTATTTTCCCAGATATGTGTATCTACGTATTGACTTTTCCAAAATACGGCGTCTAAATGAAGTATTTCAATAAAAACAACTTGCAGTGAATGTATATGTGTGTATGTGTGTGTGTATGTGTGTGTTTGTGTGTGTGTTTGTGTGTGTGTGTGTGTTTGTGTGTGTGTGTGTGTGTGTGTGTGTGTGTGTGTGTGTGTGTGTGTGTGTGTGTGTGTGTGTGTGTGTGTGTGAATAGGGATTCAAAGAATCAAGCGTACAGTAAACTCCCGGTCTGGTGTGTGGCTATGGAGAAGAACCGTAGTTAAGGCTAAGATGTAACCTCTCAGTCGTTGTGAAAATCCAGGAACCTCAATGGTGGACAGTAAGAATAAAAATTGCTCAGATAAGTGAATTGAGAGAATAGATGTTTATTCTATTAGTTGATAGCTGTTTCGTAATCAATTTTAATTAGATAAGCGACTAAGGATGCTACATCATCCGTCACACATACATAAATAAATATACATAACTTAGATAACTTAGATATGTTTGGGCCAAAGATTGGCCCAGGTCATGTCTAACTTAATAGCACCCCCTAATAGTATCTATTAAGTCATTTTAAAGACAAATTTTGTGTTATCATGGCTCATTCAAGCAGGGAGTTGCTATTGACTGTGATTTATCCATGTATAGGTGGATTATTTGAGATAATGTTAAATAGAGCTGGGTCTGTTGAGGAAAAGAAACTGTGTTGCAGTGAATTTATGTATTATGAACCTGAATTGTGTAGTGGGGGGAGGGAATACGACATGTTGGCCCCAACCTTGGATAAATTCTGAATCTGATGTTATGCTGGTGGTGTACTCTCTACATTGTGCAAATGATGTAGCACTCGCGGTGGCGCTGGAGAGAATAAAGATTCAATGTATTAAGGCGCACCAATAATCAAGGTCACTCACGCTGAAATTACTGTGGAGAAGAAATTCTCTCTTATAGTCAAAGGTATAAAACACCCCATTTGCTCAGTGCTTCCTCCTAACGAATTTCCTGGCGCGTTTCTGGCTCTTTAGCCTTCCTCAATAGGAAATACTGAAGAGAGATAACTCCAGGCAGATTCAAAGCTGTAGTTTTATCTAAAGTCAATCATCATCTGGGACTGAGTGGCACTCGTGGACTCCCTGGTCGAAATAAAAATAGCAATATTAGCGCCAAGCAGTGATGAGGAATAAATAAACTTTAGGTTTGTGACATGTTTTAACTTCGAAAGACAAATTCAGTGCAGTTACCGTGGAGAAGAAATTCTCTCTTATGGTAAAAGGTGTAAAACATTATATTTATACAGTGCTTCTCCCTAGCGGATTCCCAGATGCATTTCTAGCTCTTTAACCTTCCTCAGCGGGAAATATCGAAGAGTGATAAACATAGGCAGATTCAAATCCCTAGCTTTATCTGAACACAATCAACATTAGTGACTGGATCATTCTTAGATAAAGCGATGGCTTTGACTCTGCCCAGAGTTATCTCTCTTCGGTATTTCCTATTGAGGATGGCTAAAGAGCTAGAGAGAAACACAACTGATATGGTGTTTTTACACCTTTTACCATAAGAGAGAATCTTTTCTCCACGGTAACGGCAGTGAATTTTTCCTTTAGAAATTGAAATATGTTAGAAACATATTTTAACTAACCTAAAGTACAAGCGCGCGCGCACGCACATACACAAACACATACATGCACGCGCGCGCACACTCACACACAAGCGTATATTTAAAAGTTTTGTAGCAATTAGTACCTACTTCAAATGTAGAGAGGTAATCTCGTGAATAAAGAATTTTTTCTAAACTGACGACATCAATTTTTCCAAAACTGACATGTCTGATTGTCTGAAGACAAGATGACAGTTGTGGACATACCCTTATTTGCTGTTGTTGTTCAAATACATGCCACTAACCATTTCGAGCTATTTCTCTTAGTCCATTTTTCTTTCATCTTTGCAACTTATTTAGGCCATAATGTGTTGAGCTCTTTTTCTTTTTATCTGTTTGTCTTGTATGTACTGATGATATCTGTTGAGACATAACCACATATCTACAGCGTCTTTCACTGTAATGCATACAATGGACGCTATCTAACTATGTCACACATACGAAGACTTACTATTGGCATCAAGAATTACCTCCACTGTACATCGGGAATTACCTCTACTGTTCTACATGCATCGAGAAACTTCTTCCAAAGTATGACATGTATCGGTGATCTACTACATATGAGGGAAATTCTGTCCGTGGATGTGTTTGTTTTCAGAGTTGTTAGCTAACTCCTCCTACATCGTTTTATCGATTTTGATGAAACTTGACACGTGAGTACAACTCATGTCTGGAAACTTCATGGCATACTCAGATTGTTGAAAAAATTGATAATTGGGCCCCTGGAAGGGATCCTTATATATAACTAATATATTTTATTTTAACAGCCAAGGGAAATAACCCATTCATTTTTCTATATTATTTGGTACAAATCAAATTGAGTGTGCTTATTTCTTAGTATTTGAACTGTTAGAGTTATTTTCGCAATTTATCCAGTACAACCCTTAAACAAGTAAATAGTATTTTCCTAAACAATAGATCCACTTATTTTGGTTACTGACTTATTCACGAATATACCAACACTAGTGACCCTGAGGGTAATATTCTCTGGGAACGCACAAAATCCCTTTTCAGAGTTATTTACTTTTAATTGTTATTATCTCATATCTGATTAGCCTGTTTAGATTTTGGGATCGATCCCGCACCGGACAAGGATTCTCGATTACTTTCCCTGTTTTTTTTTTACTTAATTTTTGAGAGTGGTCGGGTTCATTTTCAGTATTCTCGTTTGTGAGAGCAGTCGAGTTTATTTCAGATATTCTCATTTTAAAATCATCTCTGGCTAATCGTTGAGAAGACGTTGGTGTTGCCTTGGCGGAAGTTTGCGCTCTCTGAGTGATTTTGTTTAATAGATGTTTTTCTGAAGTATTTCCCAAAATGTTTGTGAAACGTAAAGATAGAGTTTGAAGATCAAATAACAATTAAAAAGAGAAAACTGCTTATATTTCTTCATATCATAATAATTTATTTTTCTATCATTTGTGCAATAAACTGTAATAACAAAAAAAATAATAAATAAACGAATGCACATATATATGTAGGTGTGTGTGTGTGTGTGTGTGTGTGTGTGTGTGTGTGTATGTATGTGTTGAAGTTAGTTTCAGCTAGGACTTCAAGTCTCGCCCAGTGGCATATTTAATATATTTATTGAGAAACAAATCTTTCCTTAATACAGTTCTATATTTAAGAGATGAAGAGTTATGTACATTATTTACATTATTTACATTTGACGGATATTTGTCCTCATCTTGATTGTTGTTAACACAACGTTTCGGCTGATATACCCTCCAGCCTTCATCAGGTGTCTTGGGGCAATTTCGAACATGGGTTCTCATTCCTAAGGTACTTTTTCGATGTCATTATTATTATTATTATTATTATTATTATTCAGATCAATGCCTGGAATCGAACTCGGAATCTTGGGGTTAGTAGCCCGTGCTCTTAACCACTACGCGATATGCCCACGGGCATATGGCGTAGTGGAGACAAATATGAGGACAAATATCCGTCAAATGTAAATAATGTAAGTAATATAAATCTTTCCTTCTACAAGAATACATGAAGTTTCGGCATGGAATTGAATGTATTTCATTATTCATTCATTCATACATACATATATACATACACGTATGTTTGTATTATATATATATATATATATATATATGTATATATATAACTACACACACACACACACACACACACACACACACACACACATACACACATACATGTGTGTATGCATATACATAATGTATACATACATATACAGACAGAAAGATGTGTGTGTATGTTTGTGTGCATACACACACACACACACACACACACACACACACACACACACACACACACACACACACACACACATATATATATATACAGGGAAAGAAAGAGAAAGAGAAAGAGAGATTGCCATAAATATGTCTATATATGTTTATATATAATATATGTGTGCGTGTTTTCCTGTCTTGTTTTTTGTCCGCCACTACGTTCCTCCATGGCAAGGTTTAATTTGTGTATACAAATTTAATTTGCGGTCCATGGGAAGAGCCGTTTTAACGATGCGTCCTACCCAGCTCTTCGAAACGCCGGTGTTAAAACGGGGGTAGCTGATGAAGGAGAATGTTCTCTATGTGGCTTGTGTGTTTTCTCGTCTACGTTTTGTTTG